>NC_048225.1:83694660-83832403 GCF_002007445.2 Ailuropoda melanoleuca
AGGCTCCTTGGGGGTGGTGGCTGCAGGCTCCTTGGGGGTGGTGGCTGCAGGCTCCTTGGGGGTGGTAGGTGTAGGCTCCTTGGGGGTGGTGGGAGTGGGCTCCTTGGTGGTGGTGGGAGTAGGGGATTTGGTTGTAGTTTCAGGTTTGGGTGTAGATTTAACAGGAGCTTTGGATGTGGGTACAGAATCTTTAGCAGGTGTTTTCTCTGCACTTCGTGTCTCTTTAGTTGAAATAGTCTTCTCTTTTGTTCCACTTGAAGTCTCTTTGTTTGTTAAAGAAGTCTCTTTAGTTTCAACTGTTGTCTCCTTATTAGGTGTTGAAGGTGTCCCTTTGGATGTATCAGAATCAGGTGGAAGACTGGGTTTGGGATTTATTGGTTTGCCTGTTGTAATCTTGGGAGGTGTGGTAACTTTATTGCGTTCGGTGGTTGGAGTGTCGGGAGTTGGAGTGAGCTTGATATCACCATTGTCCAGTCCACTTCCAGCTTCATCTACAACTGGTTGTTCTGGGGTAGGTTTCTTTTTAGGAGTTTTTTCCTTCTTGTTATCTGTTACTAGAAAAAAATATACACATCTTTTATTTTTGAGTAGTTTTCAATAGTGACCTAAAGATCCCATCCTTATCAACTAGCTGTGTATCTCAAGCAAATTGCTGACCTGTAATATGTTTATTAATTTATTATAAAATGGTAAATACTGAACTTATCTGATTGGGCTATTTTAGAGAATTAATGAGAAAGGGTGAAAAGCACAAGTTAAAGTCTATACAATTAATGTATAGAAACAAGTGGCAACTTTGAAATTACCAACATCAACAACAATTAATTCATCTCTAGATGAGTGCTCTTTGCCCCTCACTTTCTCTACTCCTCTTATTTCACATTACTCAGTGACCTGTCCTTCCCCTGGAAACCTAGTTCCAGCATCTTGTAGATTCACTGCACCAACTGCCTCAGAAGTGTAGGTGTACTACACTCCAGGAATCTGCTCCAGTCACCCCAATGGTCCCTACTGAGCTCTGTTTCCATAGACATGGCTGTTAGCTGCTCTCTTTTCTTGGTGCACCTAAACTTAGTAGCTCAGGGGATACAGAGAGGAGATTAGGATGCCATGGCAGCAAAAGACCCTGTTTGACAGGATTTCTCATAGCAGCTACCCCACAGGTGAATTTCAGAGCCCGAAGAGTGTATCAAGAGCTCATCACTGAGATGAGTTCCATTTAGCAAACATGTACTGCACTTCTATGGTGTGCAAGACTCTGGATAATTCAAAGACGATGTATTTGCCTATTCAGCCAGAGAAAAGGCTTCAGGGGAAACAACCACCCAGGAAATAGAGTTCTTCAAAACTCTAGTATCCAAAATTCAGTATTTCCTGGAGACAGAGAATATATTTAGAATATATTAGAATTTCAGGAAATAATGAAAAACAAAGGAAATCTCTTTTCAGAAGGTAATAGCCTAATCTGTAGTACATTCTCTACTACAAAAAAAAAAAAAAAGCCAGACAGGATATATAATTTATTAATAATAAAAAGCTATAAAATGTGGATAATAATATTGCCTTTCCCAGAGATTAACATTTTAAAGCACTTAAAGCAGCATATAAATGTTTGCAAAATAAAATACATAAAAATTAAAGGGAAAATAACACAAGGAACATAGAGAAAGGAGAAGAAAGAAAAATGTATCAGGTGGACAGGAATTAAACCTGAAAACCATAAATGACATCTCTGGTGTCACCCTGTGGTTCCTGAGCTGCTGCACTAGCAGCTTCTTATCCTTTGCTGTAAAGAATGGTTGCTTGGCTGCGTTGCACCTGTTTCCTATAGGAAGATCTCATTAGCATCTTCTACAATAATTTTTACAAATCTGTACACTCCCCAACTACTGAAAGTTCCTCAAATCATTCTACCAACAGGCACTGCTTTTAGATAATTATTATTAATATGGCATTGATAATAGTCTTTGATCTTTATCAATGCTCAAACCTTTAGGTTTCTTCTTTAATTCTTTATTAGCAGCTGAATTTTTGGAAGACTTGATTTTCCGAATAGTTGAAGAGGAAGAGGAAGAGGAGGAGGAAGACTCTTGATTTTCAGAAACAGAATGTTCTATAAATCAAATAAAAAGGTTGATCACACCAACTGTAATTTAAAGAAAAAACCGCCAGTCCAAATACAACAAAAAATACTGCTTACTGAGCTACAAATGTCCGTGTTTTGCTTTTATCAGTAATATGATCAACTGTTCTTTCAATTTGTTGGTTAAAAGCAAGGTAGTTAAGCTTATCACAGATACTAGCAATATAACTATATTACTTTCTCTCTCTCAACTTTCCCCTCTCCACAGAATCTAATTATCCTGCAGAAAATCACCTGGGCTTTTTTTTTCCCCCCAATGAGATGTGTTTCTTCTGATTATTTTAACCTACACCCATGCTGGGTTCAGTTATAAGAAAAATAAATAGCTAACAGTTTATAATTTGGCTAAAGAAAAATAAGTAGCTGAGGGTTTATAATTTGGCTTAAACTTTGACATTTTAAAAAGTGTAATGAGCCTTTCATACTCACATGATTCCCTTATTCTATGAAGAGTCTTATAAATGTAGTCTGCCTACAGCTTAGTTCCTTTCAAAATCTTTTATTACATCTGTCATCTTCCTACCTTCTGTTATTTCCTCTGATTCTATCACTTTCTTAGTCTTCTTCTTGTTTGGTGCTTTGGGTGAACGTTTGGTTGTTGATTTGATGGTTTGAGGTGCTCCTGGAGGTGGAGGTGCAGTCTTTGAAGATGGTGGTGTTGGGGGATTATGCACTGAGGCCAAGCAAGACAGGTGGGTTAACATCTTGTTGACATTCATCAGCAACTGTTAACTGTGAAAGGCCTGGACGCCATCTGGCTTCAAGAATCAATGCTGGTGAAAACCAGCATAGGCAGGCTCTTAGCCTAACACTAGTTACTCCAAAGCGATTAATTCTGAAGATGCATCGCTGTAAAATATTGGTTCTGAAATTGTTATAAGTTATGACAAGGGGCAAATTCTCAGGAGTCAGAAAACCTGAATTCCAGTCCTTGACCTGCAAGGTGCTACCCTTATGACTTTGAGCAAATGAGCTAACTCCCTCTTGAACTTTGTTTTCTGGTCTGCAAATTGAGATGTTTATTCTAGATGATTTCTGAAGGTATTTCCCGGCCTAAAACATACTTGACTCTATCAGCTCCGTCCCTTATGCCAATCTTATGTGATGATAGAAATAATTACTGCATGTGAATGAAAGGTGTTTGTGCTCTCAGGAGAGAAATATAATAATTACATTTGTCCTGTTTTCATATTCGTTTAAATCAACGATGCCAATTCACCTTTCTTTCTTATTTTTTAATTACAAAAGTTCTACATGAATATTTACTCTTGTAAAAAGTTCACACCTTCACATTATGCTTTTCTCAAAATGTGTGGCCCTTCCCCAAGTTAAACAATCGTTAATGGCTTGATGTGTATCTTTGGAACCTTTTCTCTCTCCTCTGCCTACCCTTTCTGTGTCTAGAAGAGAAGACATAGGACATGTTTTCATTAGGAACCAGAAGGAAAGGAGAGGGACTTCTGAAAGACAAGAAAGCAGAGAACAGCGAAGACACTTTGAGTAGAGAGAGTTGTGCTAAGTCCTGCTGCTCTTACGGAACATCCCCTAGGAACTCTGGCCAATGCAGTCTCCATGAGCTGACGACAACACTCCTTCCTCTGTCTCCCCCACCAGACAGCTGAATTGGAGAAACACTTCTGCCGTACTAGCTAGTGATCTTGAGCCAAGTAACCTCTTGGACTGTTTTCTCACCCACGTTGCTTCAGTTCTTGAAATGTTATGATTTCGAGATACGTAGATGCCTACAAGCAGTATCTATAGCAATCCCGAAACAACTAGAGGTGACTGGTAAGATAGTTTGGTTATTATTTTTTTAAAATAAAGTAGTGAAGCTCTGGGTGGTTCCATCCTTTTCAGCGGAAACCCTGACTGTCTCTGTGAATTCTGTAAATGAAACATGACCTTCATCACTTTTTTTCCTTGAGTTCTACATAAGCCTCAGGTAATCCGACCCACCACCTAGTAGCATAAAGCATTGTCTTTATTAACATGTTCTTTTCAATACTTCATCACTCTCTAACTATCCTCCCTCCCCACCCATCCTCGGCCCAAAATAAAGTCTTGGTTTTTTGTCTCACAGCCAAAACAATGATCAGGGCACTGAGTAAATATGTATCCTTCACCATGAGATCCTTCTGAGAGCTGCAGGAACTCTGCACTCCGAGTTTTTTATTTTAAGGGTGTTGTCTCCATCATTTCTGGAATGCCGTCCAATGAAAACATTGAACAGTTAAGAAATAGCCCTCAACTATGCTGATTAACAGCTTTTTACCCTGTTTCTCCACTCTTCAAAAGTAGCAGGATGTACAGCCCTGTTTAAATAAAATGATAAGATTATGCAAGTAATGCTTATTTTCACTTTTACCTCCACAAATATTGTTGTTTTAAAAGTAGAATTTAAGAATAAACATTTGGTAAAAGGAATTCATTGGTTTTTTTAAGTATTTTTTTTAATTAATTATTTTTTTGAAAATCTGAAGAGTTTTATTATACTCTTAGAGTACTCCTTCAGGACCTATAACCAGAGAAAAGGATCTTAAAATGGGGCAATATCCCTTTTTATTGACTCTCTTACAGGGATCTAGATAGAGATGACCATGGACTGCAGAGATGGGAAGAGACGTACAACAGACAGTTAAAAACTTCTTGGTTTATAGGTTTGCCTATAAATTTAATGTCTTTAACTCCTAAATTGACTAGTTTAGAGAAGCTGAAAGTGTCATTCTGTCCTTCAGTATACACTCAAAAACACTAAAGCCAAAAACACAGCTAGCTCAAAGCGCCACTGACTTTGTGGGGTCAGCACCATGACGATGAGACAAGAAATCACTGAGTGAGCTGCTTACTGTTGACTTCACCTGAAATTGGACCACACCTGAGGAAAAAGCACGTACACTCAGCCCCTATCCTGTTCCTCAACCAGCAATCTCTGCCGCTCCTAGTGCTGTTGGAAGAGGCTTTCCTTCTTGCATTCATTCTTCGTGAAACAAAATTAATACAAAATAGCTTGGGTTAGTAAAATCAAGTCCCTAGATGGGTGCATATTAGACATTATCAGCGAAGCTAAGGTAGGTGCGCAGGTCTGGCCGCCCTGAGAGGCGCTGATTGGCACCATGATGCTTACCTCTCCCACAAAAATTCTCATAATCAGGACAGCACTTGCCATACTTCTTACATTCCGAGTCACAGTCACACTCTCTCCCTCTTGCAAAGGACTCGAAGCAGCGGCCTTTACAGGAAAGCTCTACCCAGAGCAAAACAAAACATTACAGATTATTGATTATGCAGCCATACCCACGTACTGAGAGCCATTTCCCACCTCACAGCTGACTAGGGTTCCAAAAGTGCATTTCTGAGTCTTTCATTTGGAATTTGGAAAATAGGTGGTTTTCCAAGTGGAGAAGTCAAGAAAGAAATATGGTGACTCAGGGAAGTTTTCTTGTCCTTCAAGGCTCCAAGAGACACCCTTGTGTTTTTTAAGTATTTTTTTAAGTGTGTTTTTTAAGTTTTTTAAGACACCCTGTGCCGAGTCATTTCACATATGTACAATGGAAGAGTGGGACCCTTTATATGAAATCCCTCCATCCTCTCCACCTCACATCACTGTTTTGTAATAGATGTTTATTAAGTGAACGTTCAGACCTCACAAAAATATTCCAAAGAGCTGGCTTAATATAGATGGGTCACTGTTGAGGCTCAAAAATCATTTATAAAATGCAGAGGCCTTTTTTATGACAAACTGAGCAAGGTGTAGAGTTGAAAGATTTCAGCCTAATCCCATAGCATGGATTATGGTTGCTCACGTCAAAACAAGCCTTGGTTAGAAGCACAGTAACTTACCAAGGCCTATTTGAAATGATTACCTTATACGACACATAACTGTACAGCAATAAATTTATCAACTTCACATACAAATTCTAAAGTGAACATAGCTCTGAACCACTTTTAATTATAATTTTCAAAAGTTGTAGATGAAATGTCCCTGTGTTAACAAAATGATCCAAAATGTGTTCAAGGGAAATACCACTCATAATTTAAAATTCAGATTCCTTGGGTTTTAACTGAAATTCCTCATTAAACACTAATGCTTCATATTTAAAGTGCCTTTTTTCAGGTACTTTAGAAACATATCAAAAAGTCCAACAGTAGATAAGATTGTTTTATATCCATGGATTCTTTTGATGAAACTATTGAATGACCCCAACACTAAGCAATTACATCTCTGATTGGTAGTGAATAATTACTCATAGGTATTTACTTAATGCCTCCCGAGTCACAGTATTCTCTATTTAAAACAAGACATTTTACTTGGGACTAGTCAATAACCTTGCACACCTGACAGCTTTCCAGGCTCCCCTTCCCCACCCTCCCACCCAGAGGCACGAGCTTTGACACCATCCCTAGGTACGACACGCTGCAACATGTATGCGAGGAAGGGAAAGGCACTTGAGCAAAAAGAAGTGCAAGAGTGTGGAAACAGCGCTGCAAGGGGGTGCAAGGGGACTCACAGAACAGTGCTGCGTGACAGGGGAGACACTAGCTGTCAGGACTTACCCATGGTGCAGACTTTCTTGAAATCAGGGCAGCACTCCATGTAGTGTTGACAGTTATAATCACAGTTGCAGGTGGCATCTCTAGAATACCCTTCCCCACATCTCCCTGCACAGCTTGGTAAATCTAAAATTATACAATACTAGTGTAAACATGGCCAAACTGCTTCACAAAAAGGAAGAAATCTAATGAGAAGGATAAAGCCACTTGGCGAGGGAGAATTTTATCAATTGGAAAAGGTCGGGAATGATGGGGAGCAATGGGTCCAGATGACCTTAGCCTGATCGCTTATGTGACCTTGATCATGCCACTTCTTTCTTCACTTGACTGAGAAGATAAATACACTTTTGAAAATCAGGCAAAGTTTAACAGCTTTGAAAACAGTGGGTGACATTCCTGGGGGGAGGGGTAGCAGCTGCAGCTCTCCTGAGGCCCCCACTAATGTGGACTAGCTAACATTTATTCAACATCTCTGTGCTGGGCACTGAGTCATACGTTATCTCTAATGTTTATGAAAATGTTGCCAGGAGAGTATTAGTAGCCCCCTTTGAGAGATAAGGAAGCTGAAACACGGAGACTTTAATTACTAGCTCAGGGACACCCAGTTAATAGTTCCAGGATGTATGTATTACAGGTCAATTAATACCTACTAATTATTCATATTGACCTCTTTCACTCTCCGAAACGTCCTGATTCGGGTAATAAGTTATATGGTCACCTGGAATTCGAACTCTGAAATCTCTGATTCTAAAGCCCACAGTTTTCCTGCCCAATCACATTGCCTCTCATCTCTCATGTTGAATTTAAAGCAAGCTGGTTATGCCAGCAAAAACTTCCCCAGGCTCCCTCTTCATTTTATTCGTGAGGATAACTGCATTCTTTAAATGTTGAGGAAGTCAGATGCTTACAACCACAACTACAGTGAGTATAAAATAGATAACTGTTCAAATAGCATCTGGGCATGAATATAAAGGTCAGAGTTATTCTGGGTAAAACAAAACAAAAATAAAACAAAAGTGTGATGATCCTCAAATGTCTTTTTAAAAGTAATTTGGAAAACAGCTTCCTGAGAGAATAACCACAAAAATGTAACAATGGAATCCATCTCTGGAATAGAAATTGTTAGGCGCAATGTCCTAAAGCCATACAGGGACGTTGAAACACACTGGAAAAATCTCAAATTAATGAGTCCTGGAAAATGAAAGTCTTCATATGCAAAGAAAATAGTAAATATTAGGACAACCTTCACAACTTTTTGCGTACATATGTGCACAATACATACAAAAATGCATATATAGTGTATGTATATAAATACATATATTATATATAAAGGAAAAAGAATGAGAAGTTGAGAAGGCAAGACAAGCAGACAATACAACATTAAAGGCTATTCTTTTCTAGTTAGCAGATTTCTGAAATAGGAAATCAATTATCTTTGTAGTAAGAGCAATTATTTTCATAGATTAAATGACTATCCTCTTTTTATTGCTGTTAATTTTAACAACTAATTTTAAATTTATTCATTTAAAAGAAAGTAAAACTGTTTTAGAGAACTACTGATCTTATTACAGAGGAAAGGTAGATTAGGAAATGCTCTCAGTGTTGTGGGCGTTGTAATACTATTACAAGAGAGCAAAGGCGTCCAGAGATACTGCGGTGGCCATCATTCCTTATTAAAAATTCACATTTTCTTTCACGTGTTTTTCCATCTTATCTAAGTGAGTCTGAAACTATGTTCGTGGCAGGTGTTAATCTCTCATGCTTAGGCTGGTGGGAATTTTAACTATTTTCCTGGAAGTGTCTACTTAATAAATATAATTTCACCATAACAATCATGCACCTTGATTTTTCTTCTCTCCGGTTTTGCTCATCAAAGGAAAAAAAAAAAAAAAAGGAAACAAAAATCCAACGCTTGGGATTACTGTCACTCATCAACCTTGATTGCATGCTAGAGACCTGGGCTAAGGTGATTACACTGAAGGTATCTTAACGTTCTCTAAAATGACTAACAAGAACTGTTCATCCAGGACAGACTGTTTTTGGAAGACTGTGAATAGTTCAATATCATAATATGTAAGATGACATGTATGCAAGTGTCTGGATGACTAGTCCTTATAAGAAAGACAGAACTTTCGGGGCGCCTGGGTGGCACAGCAGTTAAGCGTCTGCCTTCAGCTCAGGGCATGATCCCGGCGTTGTGGGATCGAGCCCCACATCAGGCTCTTCTGCTATGAGCCTGCTTCTTCCTCTCCCACTCCCCCCGCTTGTGTTCCCTCTCTCGCTGGCTGTCTCTATCTCTGTCAAATAAATAAATAAAATCTTAAAAAAAAAAAAAAAAGAAAGACAGGACTTTCAAGATTAACACAAGACCATTTGAAACTTTATTAATGTTCGTTGTAATACGGTATCTAGTTCTACATGATGCCAAAATAAGTCATCAATAATTTATGTGATGTAAAATACTTGTTAAATTTATTGTAAACATGGAAGCAAAAATTACATGTTATTTCAACACTGTTCTTTTCAGTTCCTCTGATGATACTCTATCACACTAGCAGAGTTTTATCCCGTGTCTGTATTTTGTTGAACTTTTGGAGGAACCATAAAAATAATGAGCACAGAAATTATTCTATAGAAAAGCTCAAAACTTAAAAGATTTCAGAAGACATGAGAAAAAAGTGAGAATTCCAAAATGCTTATAAATATGCCACATGTTTCACATAATTTTAAAATTGTACTACACATTAAGCTCAAACAAATACATCTTTAGAAATTTCTTTTGGTGTCATAATGGTCACCACAGAATGATTAGCAACAGCTGTTAAATGAAAGTGTTTTTGATGGTTAAGTTACCTTGAGAAGAAACTTGCTGAATCAAGAAAACAGAAAGTAGCAGCAAGTATATCGGAAGTATTTTCCACTCCATGGCTGTTTCCAGGTACAGAGCCCTAACTGAAAAGAAAAGTATCAAAAAACTGCTCTTTTATCTCACCACTCGTTTATACCTGTGTTACTTACCGTGTTTCAGCAACTTTTAAAAGGCGATTTAATGATAAAACCATCCCCACGCTTGAAACACGACTTTTAAAGATAATCAGCCTTAATTCTATTGTAAATATTTGACCATTAGATTTAATCTTATGCAGAAGAAATCAAGTCACCATCTCAATCATGTTACTGACCATTTTAATACTTTCAAACTCCCACCAAATGGAAAACAGCCTTATCTCAACACTATTTAAATTACAGCGTATACTTACAGTGCAAGGTTGAAATCCCAGCTTGGGAGGAAAAAAATAACCAGCTTCAGTAAAATGTAATTTAACAAACACAGAAGTGACCTTTCCAACTTTCCCTTAACTTTCCATATGAATTTGTCAGCTTCCAACAGGTGTATTGCATACCTGTGGTCCTTTTCAAAACTTTCCTACTACTATCCTTATACATCTTTTCAAACTCCTTGACTAAAGCATAACCCTACTGAATCGTAAACACATTTAATTCCACGGAGCAAGTTAACTTTGACACTTACCGGTAAAAGCAATAATGAGTTTTTCCAATGTCCTGGAAGTCTTATATATCAGTACAAATATATTGGGATGAACCAATTAGTCCAAAGGTTAGACAGAATCAACAGTGACAACCTATGAAATCAAACTTTCCTCATTTGTTGGAAGAGGGCCCAGACAGCTAGACTTAGGCAACATCTGGAAAACACTTCCATTAAGAAAAATGACTACTACAAAATAAATTTAGGATTATTGGCCAAAACACACTTCTAATTTCTGAGTGAAATGAACAAATTGTTCTGAGATGGTAAATAGTTCTGGCAAATCTTGACTAGCGTATCAAAGCCGCAGTGTCAAAAGAGTCAAGTGTTGGTGTCACTTCTTGCCTTTTTTCCCCCCAGCTAAATCTAGCAAAGAGTAATTTTGAAACTTACCTACTGCCAGTTTGTGGCTAAATTTTCTTAACTTACACAATTAAATCAAATGTGCATTTCTTGAGTATTTGCATTTTCACTGAGCACAGAAAATATGCTCTGAATCGCCACGGGTAATGGTCTACGCTGTGGATTTTCTAGCTTCTTCTACCGTGTAAAACCCTGCTCCGAATTTCTCTCTTAGCCCCTTTATTTAAACACAGCAGTGTTTGAGAATGGTCTTTTAAATTACTAATTTACCTTCCTTACCCCAGAATATGTCAACTACCATCTTGCAGAGCTAGGTCAGCTCTGCTCAACCTTTCACCTCAGTTTGATATGGAATGTTCCTGTTAAAATCCTATCTACCGGGGTCCCCTGGGTGGCAAAGTTGGTCAGGTGCCCGACCATGGTTTTGACTCAGGTTATGATCTCAGGGTCGTGGGATCGAGCCCCTCGTCAGGCTCTGCGCTCAGCATGGAGTCTACCTGAGATTCTCTCTCTTCTCTTTCTGCCCCTCACGTGTGTGCTCTCTCGCTCTCTTTCATAAATAAATAAATCTTTAAGGAAAAGGAAATCCTGTCTACCTGCATAAGGCCTAGCTTGTGTCCTACTACCTCCCTGAAACCTTCCCGTTTCAATCCCAACCGCATCCAGAATCATAGTCAACAAAGTACTGCCTTTTGCGGCAGTTATCTGTGGGTCTGTCTCCCGCCCAGCACGGAATCCAATGCTTCACCGAGGTTGTGTTTATCATGTGCTCTTCCATCCAAACTGTTGTGTTCCACTGCATGGTAGGTATTTGGTGGGTACTGTGTTTAAGTATCACAAAATGCCTTTAAGTTAAATATAATCCCCCACATTTTACAAGTAAAATGAAGACCCACAAATGAAAAATTTGTGAGGATACATCGAAGATACATAAGGAGGAGGAGCCAGAGACAAGATTTGAACCCATGTCTTTTCATTTCAAGTTCCCCCATGTTTCTACAAACTGAGGGTTGCTGGAGGGGAGGTAGGTGGAGGGTGGGGTAACTGGGTGATGGGCATTTAGGAGGGCACTTGAAGTAGTGAGCACTGGGTGTTGTATGCAACTGATGAATCACTGAACTCTATCCTTGAAACTAATAATATAGTATATGTTAATTAAATTGAATTTAAATTAAAAAATAAATAAGTAAAGTTCCCTCATGTCTCTACTATATCCGGCCCCTTTTGGTCAAAGTCATCACTCAGTCCTTAATCATAGTACTAACTTTTACTCTTTCAGGTGTGTGTATGTGGGTTTATGAGATTGTGACCTTTGTTAAGATGGATTATAATATAAACATCTCCTTTGTTCCCACAACGCTTATTCTGGGCTAAATATATCATGTAAGAGGACAATTTAGAGACTGTCAGCTCACCTCTAAATAATCTCCTTCCTCTGGGAACTACCTCTCCATCTTTAGGGGCATTTCTGTTTTAGCGCTGTCACACTTGTGATTTTTGCCACACCCACCAAAGCTGATAGCATTAGGCACAGAAAGCTGAAATGAATTGAGCCAATATGTTTTCCCACCCTGGAAATTTGGAATTGTGATTCAGACATGACAAGTCTGTCTAGGTAGACCTATAACAGGTCAACTTTTGTCCACTGTCTGAAGAAGGAGAGAAAATCCTTGAGAACCAAGAGGCACAAATGCAGGAAGGAGTCATGGAGACAGAGGCGGACAGAGCTCTGCCAGCTGTCCAGTCTTGCTGACTCCTTGTTCCTGAGACCCAGATGCCTCCTTGCTCTGTGTTCTTAAGGCAGACCCCCTGCTTCGAGGCTGGAGCTGACTAAAGATGCTTTCTGCTACTTAAAATCACTAATCAATACAGAGAAGAGGTACAAAAGATCCTGTTGGATGGAACTGAACTAAATTCTCTTCATTCTTAGCTTTACTGAGGCCAAGAGGGGGAAGCTAGAAGCTTTGTAACATTTTCAAGTCAGACCTTAACAGAGTTCCCTTGTTATTTGTTCAAAATGTTGGGAATGCCAAGAACATCAGAAACACATACACACAGACACATATTCTTAAAATATAAATTGCTTTCTGATTATTGCCTTTTAGAGCTAACTGTGCTATCACTTTTCTTCTTTGGACAGATTCTTGCAGTGACAGCAAATGATATTCTTAACTTGACTGAAAAATCTCTCCAGTAACACTCATTTTAAGCCCAGGTTTTATTCTAAAGTTGGGAAACTGACAAAGCAAAACACACATGCACAATTATGACCAATCATAACTTTAAACATATCCATTAACATCTTCTCATTTTCATCAACTACGTTTTCTCTGCATAATAAAGCATGGAAAAGAATGAAAACCTTTATTAAATGCCAAGTTCCTGAGGCTTAACTTATCAATACCTGATTTGCATACTTCTATGTGTAATGAGGCTATCTGGGTAAATAAAGTTTGCCCTTAAGGCATGGAAGCATTTTAATTTTATCTACTATGTCTTTATAAACTGTACTAAATGCATCCTCCTGTGAATATTGGGCCATTTAACCTAATTACTGATCATATGGCAATCATTCCATTAGGTTATACGTACCTCCTTTGAGATTTCTTTTCTCATTGAAGGTATTTTTTTTTTTTTTTAGCATTCACTTAAATCTCATTTAACCGGGACAAAAACTATCCTAGGATTGGTTTCTGGTGGGGGAGTTGGGGAGAGGAGAGGAACGAGAGATAGAGAGGATGTAAGTAATACTGGGGCCTATACTCATCTTCTAGAGAGGACCTCCGCATGAGTTCGTCCTCATAAACATCAGTTTCGGGACCTGGCAGCCACACAGCGAGGCCTTCAGAAAACACTCAAGGGTGCTTAGGGATATTTGCTCTGCATTAAATGATCCCAGACTGTTGTGCCTTCTCCTTGCTGTGTTCTGTCTCTATCCCTGCCGTTAGCTGTCACTTCGCCCTGTAGCCAGTGCGTCTGTACCTAATGGCTTCTCTCCATCTTTCCACATCTTTGATGTGTTTCATTTTCTTCCAGCAGCAGCCTAGGAAAAACTGAAGCATGCCAGCGGAAAACCCAGATGCAAGCTCCCTCTTTATTGCCCTAATTTTGCTCACAATGCTCTTAGAACACTCTGGAAGTGGAATAACTCCTCTCCTTTCCTATGGAATAGTGACCAGGATTTGAAGACTCGCTCTCTGTCTCTTCTGCTAATGGCATTTTCACATAGTGGAAAGGGGTGTGGCTTTCTTTCTGGATGTTGATCCAAAGACTGACATTAGGTAAGAAAAGTATTTTTGCATTTGCTCTTGAAGAGTGCGGCAGTCTGAAAATTGCTCCCAGTTTTTCCTTCCTTTTTCTACCTGCCCAGCTAGAGATTACATGGCCCAGCTTCCTCCTCAGGTTTGTGTGCCCGGTGACTGCATTTTCTCCTATGAAATGTGACTAGAAGAGACAGGCTCAACTTCCTCCCTATTTTCCTAACAGGAAATCGCTTCATCTGGACTTCCTGTTTCCCTCCTTTCTTCCCGACTGGAAGGCAGACTTCAGAGACCAGCCTTGATCACGCAGACGAGGACGGCAGGCTAGGGAATAGTACTGTTTATGGGACACAAAAGCACTCCCTTTCCTGGGACTAGCCAAGAGAATTGCACACAAGGAAATAAATCTTCATTTTATTTGGACAACTCTAATTTGGGGTCTTTTCGTGACACCAACTTAGATATTACCCTAACATAGAAATCTTATGAAATTCCCAAATATTTAAAGGATTGTATTTTAAAAGTTGATTTGGATACTGTACAACAATGTAAAGAATGAACTACTGGTAATAAACTATTAATATTGGAAAGAGAGCGGTAAACTATTTTTACTTGTGGAAGACATAATTGTGCATGCAGAAAATCCTCAGGAATCCACAAAAAGCTGTAAAAGTTAATAAATTTAACAAAATCGCAGGGTACAAGAAGATGAACGTTGAGCCATGCATGAACATAGATGCACTGCCTCTACTGAATGTTTTGAGAATAAGAGTTCATTTGTCTATTCATTCATTCAGTTCTTTTGATGAACAAACAGTACTTAGTACATGTCAGTTCTACGTAAATTGCTGGAGGAGCCTCTGGTCCCTCAGAGTTTTTGGTCAGGGAACTAGACATTTAAACCAATAGTTTAAATAATATGTGGAAAGGAGGAGGCAATGTGGCGAACAGCTAAAATTGGCCTTTGGCATCAGTCAGACAATTGTTCATATCTCATTTTCTACTTGGTGGGCTTATACAACTCTCTTGACTTATCTAGTCCTCAGTTTCCTTATCTGCAAAATGGGAGCAATCATTCCCATTATTATTTGGCATTACAGAGATGCATCAGAGATAAGAGAGAATGACATTGAACAGTAGTGATATGTGCTCAATAAATTGTAGGTATTATGGTTGTGGTTATGGTTATGAGTTAGGAGCTGCATGCCACCTGCTATGGAAAACTGGATGAGCAAGTGCCAACCCCGCCCCAGAATTCTTCGCAGAAGGATGACATAATCTGGAGTCTGAAGGCTCCTATGTCTGGGACCAGGGGCAGTAGACAAAGACCATGAAAGCAAAGACCAGTAAGCAAAATACTATGGCTCCTCTTTTCCATATTTCTTGCCTATTTTGCTTTTTAGCCTTTGATAATCTGAATCTCTGAGGAACTGAATTGTAGAAGATAAAGCAATGACCTTATAATCATCCTAACATAGGCTTTTTCTAACGGACCATTTTAGTAACTTGCTGATAATAGAGAACGTGTAGAGCATTTACCGTGTCACACGGCGCCTGTGCGTGAGTTTTTCAAGGCTCACAGTGATCTTATGAGATAATTATTAGTATTAAACCCATTCTACCTTTGAGATAGTAAGTTGCTTAAGATCATGAAACTAGAGAACCAATAGATGGTAAAGGATTTTAACCCAGGCCTGTCTGACTAGGAAGCCCATGATTTTAATGAGCTCCATGCCCCACAGGCTATAATATGCAGGGTTAATCACTTTTTCTTGGTGCTCCTACCTAACTATATTTGTATTTCTCAATGGGCATTTCACATTTAATATCCATCTTTCTCACTAGGTCACAAGCTTTTTCAGGTTCCAGAATGCTTACGTCTTACTCAGTTTTAGCCTTTTTCACAGCTGGGGTAGCTTCTTTTTGTACATGATTTGTATCTATATCTGCTTGTTCAAATCAACTTCAGTTTACCATTTTTCTTGTAATGGCCACTTTGACCTTCTTTCTCTGTTTTCTAGCTCTTATCACTATAGCATTTCAATCATTCCAGTCTCCCTTACCTGGATTCCAGAATTCAAGGAAGTATACTCTGCGACAGTTCAGACAAAATCATTACAAATTTATTTTCCAGTAGCTAACAACATGACTAATTTTCCCATAACTATTTAAGTGTGTGAAAGTGAATTGGGGTGCTATAATAACTCAGGGTGACAAATACTTGAGAATTGGGAAATTCGGAGAGTGGGAGCAATGTTTGGGTGTGGTTGAAGAACCACAGATAGGTGGGACAGGAGGGAAGTCTCCCAAGAGACAGTGTGAAGGACATTTCATTGAGTCATTGCAAAGCAGGAACACCAGGCTCTTCAAAGATATCGAATATCATGCAGTTTTGGCCGATCCGTATACCATTGCATAATCATCCTTGTAAAATCCCTTTCCCTGCCATGGTGGCTCATTTCTGTCAAAAGGCTTAAGAAGCAGGATATTTGCGATGATTTGCTCCAGTGAAACTTTATTAAGCCTGGTATGGGAAACCCAATCAGAAGCTTAAAATAAAACTCAGCACATCTCCCCTCTCTTGATCCTATTTGCTGATCCCGTATGAACTTTGACACGAGAGGATCGTCACACCTCTGGGGGTTCCTCAGATGCTGGCTGAATGAATTAATGAATACATGTGACTGCTAATGTTAGCCCTTGTTGTGCCTTTCCCCAGGACTAGGAAGGGGGGCCTTGGTATTTACAAACCCCTGGGTTCTTTGTGTGTCAATTAAACCTCAAGAGTAAAGGGATGAAGAAAGAGGTGATCCAAATGGTTGCTTATTTATCCTTTCATTTGTACTCTGCTCTTTCTCCAAAGGAAACATTTATGGCAGGGCATTGATGGGGGCCAGATCTTCTTTTCCCCAAGTCCTCCTTGAAGTAGGATAGTGAAGAGCTGTGCCCTTTATGGAGGTGAACTCAAGGCCACAGTTGTACTCCTCCCAGACTCTTATCAGTCTTGGACAACACTCCCACCACACCGTGCACATGTATTGAGTACTGATGAGGTACCACTTAGTCTCATTAGAGCTAAACAAACATACATAAAAACAAAACAAGAAAATAGCAAAGTATGTTTTATTATTATTCTCTTTCCAAGTAAGGACAGCTAGCTAGCTTTTCCTGTGAAAATGGTGGGAGCAATTTACACAACGTACGGAAGTAGATTTCTTTTTTTTTTTTTTTAAGATTTTATTTATTTATTTGACAGAGATAGAGACAGCCAGCAAGAGAGGGAACACAAGCAGGGGGAGTGGGAGAGGAAGAAGCAGGCTCATAGCGGAAGAGCCTGATGTGGGGCTCAATCCCATAACGCCGGGATCATGCCCTGAGCCGAAGGCAGACACTTAACTGCTGTGCCACCCAGGCGCCCCTGGAAGTAGATTTCTTTTAATATTACATTCTAAGTTCTAACACTGAATGACTCTGGATCTTTAAAATATTTTCCACTTTATAAGATAGAGGTGTCTTCCTCCTTCATAGATGGGCTGTCATAACGAATTCAGCAGAATATGACGAGTAACTCTAAGCCCCTAGTTTTCTTTTTTATCTAATTATAAAAATATTTTAATTAATGAAAGAAAAACCTTCAGCTATAATTCTCCCACCCTAAAACAACTATTTACATTCCTATGTACTCTTCTTGAACTTGTCCATATGCAATTAAAATTTTATAAATAAATGTGTTCAAGATCAATAATTTAGAGTCTTAATTTTTTTTCCTTATTGAATTAGCAAACATACTTATTTTTCTTCAGAACTGTCCTGTTAATTCTCGTGTAATAGTCCATGTACTTGAGGTACCATAATTCAATTTCATTCAGCTGTTTGTCTTTGTAAGATTATTTTTTGTCTATTTTTTAATAAAAATGTACATTTAGCTTTTTTCCCCATTAAAGAAAATTGGGGACTCTATGCAGAAAATATAGGTCACTTGTACTTTTTTGTATTTTTAGAGGTTAGAAGAGACAGCCCTAGAAAGAGTCTGAGCTTCAGCTGCATAAATTTAAACTTTGGGTTCCAAAGAAAATTTTTATATCATGCAGCCTGTAATTAACTGTTACCCCAAATATCCTTTATGTATTACATTATGGAGTCTCCTCTTTCAGTGGCCAGTGTACAATTCCAGTCTGTTTAAAAGAAATAGCTTCTCTTTGTCATAATCTCCATACACTCCCTGGCCCTGTATAGCCCTATATACTATACTTCTTAGGGTATGTTTGTCCTTAGATCAGTCTGATTAACCATACAAATGACATTGAGCATGCTTTCATAATGAAATTGAATTTAGTAACTATCAGTAGAATATCCTTAGGATTAATCTATTTTGTCTTCACAATTATTATTTTAAATGATGATATTTCATTTCAATCTTTATTTAACTATACTATTGACCTCTATCCAAGTTGTTCCAGTTCCTTTGCTTATGATTAATGCTCTTGATAATTACTGTCAAATTATCTTGCTATCCATATCATAAATTCATCAAACACAAAGAAATTGTCTCCTATGCATTTGTATCCCCAGCACCTAGCAAAAGATCTTGCACACAAGACGTGTCTGATAAAACATCAAGTTGAATTTAATAAAAATGTAGACTTGTCATTAGAATGACAGGCATTTTTTAAAGTCTTTTTTCCCCCCATCCCAACATTGGAAATGAGTTAGTACCTGGACACACACTCCTTGTTTGTTCTTCAGTCGGACAGTATGCCCTTGTAGAAAGGAGACCTAACTCATTGATATGATCCCTGGCTTTGGAAAGCAGGTTGGAAAAACCCAATAAGGTAAGGAACAGTGCCAGAAAACAGGTGGCTTCTGAGGGAACCTTCCATCAATTGATCCCAGCACTCAAAAAACTTACCATCAGCCTCATTAGCATTGAAACATACACTGCTGTTTGCTTTGGTTCTTTTTTTTTTTTTCTAATCGCGGAGTATATAGCTATGTAGGCAAGTTAGCAGATGAACATAGAAAGTCAAGCTGAGGCAAGTAGCCAAAAAACAATTTCTTGTCCGCCGCCCTTTATCTCTTTCATGCTTCTTGCAGAAGAGGAATGTGGGGGACTTGGAATGTGGGGGAATGTGGACGAAAAGAAGTGAAAGGTCAAAAACAGATAAGTCTTGATGTAATTAGTTGACATAGTCTTGCACAGAATCATCTATCTTACATCTGGTGGAAGGCAGGTAGGCACACCAGAGGGGAAAAGAGCCCAGTAATTTATATGAATGCCAGTAAAACTAAAACTGGAATTGTTTAAAACTTTTGTAAAACCAATTGAACTCTTTTATGGCTCTGTTTTAGGATCTAAATAATTAGTTTCACATGGGAAAGTAGAGAAGCTCGTGTGCAATATAATGATCTGAAAAAGTTACTATTTTTTTATGCAACGACTCCTTTTGCATCCCCCATCTTGCCTTCCTGAGAGAGACTGGTTTATTGAAATAAGATCTAATAGGCACGGGACGGCTGGGTGGCTCAGTCAGTTAAGCGTCTGTCTTCATCTCATGTCATGATCTCAGGGTCCTGGGATTGAGCCCCAAGTCTGGCTCCCTGCTCAGCAGGGAGCCTGCTTCTCCCTCTACCTGCTCTGCCAGCTGCTCCCCTGCTTGTGCATGCTCTCTCTCTGACAAATAAATAAATAAAATCTTTAAAAAAAAATTTAATAGGCCCTTCGCAAAGTAAAAGCTGGCTAGCACTCTGGTACTCTGCAATAAATAAATAAATAAATAAATAAATAAATAAATAAATAAATGGTAGAAGGAAGCAGAAGGGAGTGAGCGCTGTGATGGTGGAAGAAGGAGAGAGAAGGGATCTCTGATGGGATGAGGGTGGGGCTGAAGGGGGCATTTAGATAAAACAGCAACTGGCTAATGGAGATTTATTAAATCGGGTACTGTGTGTGTTCACAGCAACTTCTCCTTTCCCTGTTCTTTATGTAAACTGTAATAAATCCTGCTATGTCCACAAAAGCATTTGATATCAATGAATTTGTTAAGCAGATTCTTAAAAAATATATACATATATATATATGACACTTGAACAACATGGGTTTGAACTGTGTGGACCACTTATTTGCAGACTTTTTCAAGAAATACAGTATAGTACTGTAAATGTATTTTCTCTTCCTTATGATTTTCTTTATAACATTTTCTTTTCCCTAGCTTACTTAATTGTAAGAATACAGTATATAACACATATAATATACAAAATATATACTAATCAACTTTATGTTACTGGTATGGCTTCTGGTCAACGGTAGGCTATTAGTAATTAAGGTTTGGGGGCTAAAAGCTATACGTTGATTTTCAACTTTATACGGGTCATTGCATTGCTTGAAGGTCAACTGTGTGTGTGTGTGTGTGTGTGTGTGTGTGTGTGTGTGTGTGTAGTCATGGTTGGCTCTTGGCAAAATCAGAAGCTACATATGGACTACTCTAATACTTTACTTTTTTTTTCTTTTTTATTCTATTTATTTGAGAGAGAGATTGAGCAAGAAAGAACACAAGCAGGGGCAGAGGGAGAGGGAGAAACAGACTCCCTGTTGAGCAGGGAGCGGGATGCAGGGTTTGATCCCAGGATCCTGAAATCATGACCTGAGGCTGAAGGCAGATGTTTCACTGACTGAGACGCCCAGGCACCCCTCTAATAATTTACTTCTAAAGAAACTGAATAATGAGATGACATTACAACCCAGAGTCATGGGTTGAGGTATCTAAGGACTGGAGAGATGTGGGATTTTTGTTGTTGTTGTTGTTGTTTATACTTTATCATTGAACAAAACAATAGATAATCATGATATAAAGAAAACAATTCTAACAAGTGAAAATTTTGAAATATGAGAGCAAAAATTAAGAATGGCTGTTTGTTGTTCGTGGATTATGGCCAGTTCCTTCTTCCTTGATGGCGATTCTTATAACTGATGCACTGTTACAAACCGGAATGAAGTCGGACAGCCAGAGTGACTCACCAAAGGGATAATGAGAAATTGGTCAACAAACTAGAGCGACTTTTGGGTAATAGGTCACTTTATATCATCTGGCTGAAACTACTATGCCTCTCCCTTTGCTTTTGGAATTTCACCTGAACATCCCTTTTCTGTTTCATTGCATCAAGGAAAGTTGCAACTTGCATTTTTTTTATTAAGATAAAATTGGTATATGACCTTATGTAACTTTCAGGTGTACAGCACTGTAATTCAGCATCTGTATGCACTACGAAGTGATCACCACTACAAGTTACCATCCATCACCATACGATTGACCCCCTTCACTCATTTTGCTCTCCCCCATCCCCGTTTCCTCTCTGGTAACCACCAATCTGTTCTCTGTATCTATGTGTTTTATTTGTTTGTTTTGCTCTGGTTTTAGATCTTTTTTTTTAAGATTTTATTTATTTATTTGTCAGAGAGAGAGCGTGCACACAAGCAGGGGGAGCAGCAGATAAAGGGAGAAACAGGCTCCCCCCTGAGCAAGGAGCCTAAGGCGGGACTCAATCCTGGGACCCTGGGATCATGACCTGGGCCGAAGGAAGTTGCCTAACTGACTGAGTCACCCAGGGGTCCTGAGATCATTTTGGTTTTTATGAGTGAAATCATATAGCAGTTGTCTTTAACCAGCTTACTTCACAGAATAATGCCTTCATAATTTGCCCAGGTTGTTGCAAATGGCAAGATTTCATTCCTTTTTGTGGCTGAGTAGTATTCAGTATACATACCACATCTTCTCAATCCACTCATCCACTGATGGACATTTAAGTTGTTTTAATTTTTTGGCTATTGTAAATACTGCTGCAATGAACACAGGGGTACATATATCTTTTCAAATCAGTGTTTTTTTATGCTTCAGATAAATACCCAGAAGTGGAATTGCTGGATCATATTGTTGCTCCAGTCTTAGGTTTTTGAGGAACCTCCACACTGTTTTCCATAGCAGGTGCACTAATTTATATTCTGACCAGTAGCGACGAGCGTTCTCTTTCTCCACATTCTCTCCAACACTTGTTATTTCTTGTCTTTTTGATAGTAGCCATTCTAACTGCTGTGAGGTGAAACCTCACTGTGGTTTTTGATTTGCATTTCCCTAATCATTTGTGATGCTGTACATCTTTTCATGTGCCTGTTGCCCAACTGTATGTCTTCTTTGGAAAATTGTCACTTCAGATCCTCTGCCCATTTTTTTAATTGGGTTTTTTGTCATTGAATTGTAGGAGTTCTTTATATATTTTGGATATTAATCCTTTGTTGGATATATGATTTGTGGAAAACTTCTCCCATTCAGTAGGTTGCCTTTTTGTTTCGATAATGGTTTCTTTCACTGTACAAGGGCTTTTTAGTCTGGTGGAATCCTATTCGTTTATTTTTTGCTTTTGTTTCCCTTGCCTTTGGCGTTGCATCTACAGAAGTACCTATAAGACTGACACTGAGGAGCTTACCACCTATGTTTTCTTCTAGGAATTTTATGATTTGGGGTCTGACATTCAAGTCTTTAATCCATTTTGGGTTAATTTTTGTATATGGTGTAAGATAGTGGTCTAGTTTCATTCTGCCTATGGTTGTTCACATTTCATATAGCACTTACTAAAGAGATTTTTTGTTGTTGTTGTTACATTTCATGTTCTTGGCTCTTTTGTTGTAAATCAATGTCCATATGTGCATGGGTTTAATTCTGGGCTCTCAACTCTGTTCCATTGATCTGTGTGTCTGTTTTTATGCCAATATCATACTGGTTTGATTATCATAGATTTGTAGTATAGTTTGAAATCAGAGAGTGTGATACCTCTAGTTTCGTTCTTTCTCAGAACTGTGTTGACTATTCAGGATCTTTTGTGGTTCCATACAAATTTGACGATTATGTGTTCTAGTGGTGTGAAAAATACCATTGCAATTCTGATAGGGATTGCCTTGAATCTGTAGATTGCTTTGGGTGGTATGAACATTTTAACAATATTAATTCTTTTAATCTGTGGGCATGAAATCTTTCCATTTATTTGTGTCTTTTTCAGTTTCTTTCATCGATGTCTTAGTTTTCAATGTATAGGTCTTTCACCTCCTTGGTTAAATGTATTCCTAGATACTTTATTATTTTTGATACAATTGTAAATTGGATCATTTTCTTAATTTTTCTTTCTGGTAATTCATTATTAGTATATAGAAGCACTACAGATTTCTGTATATTGATTTTATACCCCACTACTTTACTGAATTCACTCATTAGTTCTAACAGTTTCTTTAGTGGAGTTTTTGGGTTTTCTATATATAGTATCATGTCATCTGCCAATAGGGACAGTTTTACTTCCTCCTTTCCAATTTAGATGTCTTTTTTTTCCCGCCTAATTACTCCGACTAGGGCTTCCAGTAGTATGTGACTAAAAATGGTAAGAGTGGGCATCCTTGTCTTGTTCCTGATCTTAGAGGAAAAGCTTTCAGCTTTTTACCATTGAGAATGATGTTAACTGTGGGTTTGTCATTTATGGCCTTTATTATGTTTGGGTATAATGTGGTATATCTCATTAAGCTTTGCCAAGGTTGAACCATCCTTGCATCCCTGGAGTAAATCCCACTCGATCATGGTATATGATCCTTTTCATGTACTGGTGAATTTGATTTGCTAATATTTTGTTGAGGTTTTCTGCACTAATATTCATGTAATTTTCTTTTTGAGGGGAGTCCTTGTCTGTTTTCATATCAGGGTAATGCTGGCCTCATAAAATGTAATTCTAATTTTTTTAAAGCCTCTGACAGAAAGCAAACCTATGAATCAAAGGCTCAATGGAGTGACTTAATCACTAATACAGGCTTCCTGCCATTGGCAACACACCAAATCATTCACTCCTTCAGATTTTGTTTTAGAAGCTGCTAGTGTTAATTATTTGCAGCTGTTGCAGAGCTTTCTGTGACAACCAAAGGGCTCACCCTCACAGTCTGATGAGACTGACCAGCACATATGAGTTGTGAGTTACTGACTGAATCTTGTGAAAACCAATAGCAGTCAGAATACACAAGTTATATGGGGGGAATCCTAAGAGAAATCTCAAAAAAAAAAAAAAAACTCAGGAAAAAGTATATTTTGCCTAACAGAAGCCAAGTCCAGAACTGCTAGAGTAATGAGAAAATACCAGCAGGGAATTGTAGAATGTAATAAAAAGTAATGATCAGTGCTGGGGGTTAAGGAAGGAAAGAATGAGTCACCTGATGAAACTTGGGTATCTCCATGGTGACAGGTTGGACGTGGGGGGCCAACCAGCCCCTGTGATAGTCCACAAACAAGAGTAGTGAGTGGACATTTAAAATCTGGTAGCAATCTTGAGGTAGAAATGGGACAGAGCTGAGCAAGGGAAGGAGGTAAGGACATTCACAGACCTGACTAGGTGCAGTGCCATCTGGTGGACGTTTGACCACACCCCTCTGGAAATATATACTGCGTACAGCCTTTCTCCAGCCCAAAATGCTTGGGTTTGGAAAACCAGGAAGTCAGAAGAGGTGTCTTTTTTTACTTTCTACTTTTTGAATCAAAGCTATTTGACTGACCTGTGCCTCAAAGGATTATGTTATAATTAATAGTTTATAATTATAATAAATATAAATATAATAATTTATAATAAAATAATTATAATCAATACATGAATGAGTTTTCTTGTATTTTAAAAAACATCTATGTATTTTTAAAGATGTGCATTTTATAGTTCATGTCAAGATAGGGAAACTCTATTCCGGTCATTCAGAGAACTGATGTTAGAGTTAAATCATTTATCTTAGTTCTTGTATAGTACCTAGGGGGTTAGCAAGTAATATCCTGAAATAAACGATGCATAGGAAAATTTAGGTTTTTTTTTAAAGTTAAGTTGCATTAAATAAGTAATCTTCCATAAACTGGAACCTTCCATAACTCACCTTTGACTTTTAGGATTTATAGTCAGAGTTGGAGAGAGCTACTTCATATCAAACTGTGTTCCATGTCTCTTGGTTTTCTAATTATGCTGACTTTTGAGCCTAATACTTTCTTCCCTTAGGCAACCCCCCCCACCCCGCCCAGGCATCAATGTCCTGAGGCTCTGGCCTCCTAGCAAAGCCATCCTATCAAAAGCTAGTCTTTGGAAAGGAAAGGAGTAAATTCAACAATGCAGCTAATAAAATTTAAGTGTTACCTCCATTAGTTCAACTTGAATTTTAATAAAAATCACAAAGTCCCATTAAAAATATCTCAAAATCAGTGTCCCAGACAAAGTCATTCTAAGGAGTAAAAACTTTATTTCAAGCCCGCTGAATGATGTCTCTCCTGGTAGAGATGTTTAATAGGAAAGCAGAGAGCTTAAACTTATAGTTAGATTAGATTATAGCCTAAACTCATTAGACTCTTTGAGGAACTAAAGATTAGAGGTTATTAGGTTTCTCTCTGGGGCTGAGAGACAAAGGGTGGGGTTCACAGAAGTGGCTCTTCAAGTCATTAAACTTTATCAAGTACACTTGCGATTTATTTCTTGGAAGGAGTAACTCATCACATTAGATCATAAACTTCTGCCCAGCTCAGGACTAGGACTATTTTCTTTCTCATATTCTAACCTGGGTATTTTTTCATAGTTTTCCTTAACTCTTTTTTTCGGGCATTAAGAAATGTCCAATTCAAGTACAGAAAACCCTATTTTTTAAACAGTGTGGAAACTCCTAACTGCAATTTCAATGTCAGCCTTTGCCTGTGTGAATTTAATAAACTAGGCTTCACACCTCAATTTTAAACTATGGGAAAAGGAACCGGGGCTCACTTGTGACCAAGTCAACATCAATCAGGAAGTTAGGAGAGGACTCGAGTAAACTTTCTGACTATGAGGAATGTTAAGTTGTATAATCATAAAGTAGGGCACAGGAATGGAAGTTTGGAGGCAAATTCAGATAGAATAGGACACTTCGTTGGGGCACCTGGGTGGCTCAGTCGTTAAGTGTCTGCCTTCGGCCCAGGGCATGATCCCAGAGTCCTGGGATCAAGTCCCGCATCGGACTCCCTGCTCCACTGGGAGCCTACTTCTCCCACTCCCCCTGCTTATGTTTCCTCTCTCGCCGGCTGTCTCTCTGTCAAATAAATAAATGAAATATTAAAAAAAAAAAGGATAGGACACTTTGTAAACTTAAATAAATTTAAATATATGACATTGTACCTAATAGGTAGGCATATTTAGTAGGAATTGGGTAAACAAAGTGGTAACACATAGACGAGGTAAAATAGGTAAGGTACTTGCTTTGTTCTGCATAAGTTTTATAAAGGTAGTCTGTTACGCTGTGAACTAACAGGGAAATGTAATTTGTAACCTAATTGGTGCTTTATAATAAACCTTTAAAAAGCTGTTGAAAACTGCCCCTGTGGATAGGAAGAATACTATATGAAAATTCCTATAAAAAACGTAAATCAAATCTAGGCTCTCTAGTCAGTCGCTGTGTGAACTTGGGTAAATTTTTTAACTTCTCTGTGCCAGTAGTACTTACTTTAGATGGATGTTGTAGTTGATCGACATGGGATATTTGAATAATACTAGCTGCATAGTGAACACTCAGGGAAAGTTACCTCTTGTTATCACTGTTTGTTTTTATTGCATGAGTTTTAAGAGTTACTTGATGTGATATCAAATTCCATAGTAAAAAGACTGTCTTCAGAGATTTAACAGATGATCATGTGAAAGAGGATGACATTTTCCAATAGAAAATGGGTTTCAAGTAAAGAAGGGAAAATGTAGGTTGGAATCAGAAGACTTCACTGGTACGTTGTACAGTTTCATCTTAGAATCTCACCAGGCTTCTCCCCACTGCCGAACCCCATCCAGCCCTCACCTGGGTCAAACTTTAATATGAAGCTCTTCTCCATTTTTTTTTCACAAAAAAAATGTAATCTTATACAGCATCTGTATAAGTTTGTGCAATTTTTGACAATTTCACAAGAAGTAGAAAAGAGATTTCTTTGTGTTAAGTAACTCTTGCCAACTTATTAGTTCTCTCCTCCATTTTCCATAGCCTTCCAAAATATTTTACTAAACGATTTTGATGATAAATGATTAGGATCTGTATATGATCAAATAACACTTAACTATGCATATTGGTTGCTAGAAAGTTTAAGGCTAAATTTATGGCTTAACAATATCAATAGTCTTTTGAGTCACACAAGTATTCTTATAAAGTAGCATGTAACTCAAACACTTCAACAAATCAGTAAAATCAATTCTTTGCTAAGAAATAAAAAAGACATAAGAGATACCTTCAAAAGAATTTAATAGACACCACCATTTCCTTGTCTACCATATCAAAATAATATGAACAGTAAAGAGTTTATGAGAAAGCAAATATATTAAAATGTTTATGATATGAATGTAAAAGTCATGACAATGTCTAGTCAATAACCAAGTCACAGCGTACGACCAGAGCTGGGAAGGAAAGACTGTTACAACATCTCACGAAAACATAACTGGAATAAAACAGAAAGGTGGGGCTGGTTAAGGCAGGTCCTCACATGGAAATTAAGGAAGAGAAACTGGGCATACGGCTGGATTGCCTTCACCAGCATTCTTTACGATTAGGTGCGGCCATGGGACTTTAATGGATTGTGGGCAGAAGAGATACATACCCCTTCCATCTGGCCCAAAGCAGAGGGCTCCAAAGTCCTAGGTGATGGCAAGCCACCACCACACAGAAGAAGCCCGAATCCTTGAGTGTGCATGGATTGGAGGCTCCCTCTCCTAGTCTCTGGATTAGATTGTGCAATGCACAAGAAAAGCACTTTAATTGTGTTAGAGAGATTTGGGGGGTGGCGGTGGTGGTTGTTAATAGCAGCTAACATCACCAGACTCGTCTTACACCACTGGTAGGTAAAGTGTAAACAGATTTTTCTTCCAGTGAAGTAGAGCACACCCTCGAGATAAAACTGAAAAACACTCCCACCTCTGGTGAGCAATTTTATGAAGTGTCTGTGGCAACTGGTAAAAAGACTGAATGGAAAGTTCCCTTGCATCCAGCTGTGAGAAGTGTTATGCCTTTTCAGTTCGGCTGCTCAGAATTGATCCTGAACTTCACCAGCTTGGAAACTCAAAATCACACCATTCCCCAGGGCGTTACATTGTTCTTTCTCCAACCTTGAAAACACTTTCACTCCACTCTCTTGTTTATATGGTTCCCAAGAAGTCGGATAGAATTCTTATCTTTGCTCCTCTGTAGGTAAGGTTTTCAGCCCCTCTGGCGTCTCTCAGGATTTTTTAAAATACAATATGCCTAGGTGTAGTGTGTGTGTTTGTTTTGTTTTGTTTTGGCATTTATCCTGCTTGCTATTCTCTGAGCTTCATGAATCTGCAATTTGGTTTCTGACAGTAACTTGGGGTAATTCTCAAACATTATTATCTCAAATATTTTTTCTGTTCCTTTCTCCCTTTCTTCTCCTCCTGTTCCCAGTATGGGTATATTACCTGTTTTGTCGTTGCCCCGAAATGTTGCAAGCTTGCAGGGTTCTTGTCTCACGGAGCCGAAGAATGAATCTTGCAGACACAGAAGGGTGAAATGATAGTTTAAAATGAAGGTGACAACAGAAAGAAAGCTCTCTAGAGTGAGAGGGATCCCAAATGGGTTACCGCTAAGGGCTTTTATGATCGGTCTTTTATAGAAAACTGAGCAGGGAACTTAAATCTTGATGTCACCACTGACAGCACCATGAATACTTCTCCTTTGAATAAGACAAATGAGGTCGTCTGGTTGTCTTCCCTTATCTCCGGTTTCATTACGCCTCAGCATTTCTGGGATTTCTGTGAGCCTGGTCACCTAGCCCCCTACTTATCAATCCCTACCTAGCCTCACCCGTCTCTTACTCAATACTTCTGGATAGTCTGTATTTTTTTCAGTCTTTGTTCTCTGCTTTCCGATTTTGAAGGATTCTATTGATATACCCAGTATATGTATATTGATGTATCGAGCTCAAAGAGTCTTTCCTCAGCCATGTCCAGCCTACTGATAAGCCCATCCAAGGCATTCTTCATGTCTGTTAAGTGTTTTTTGATCTCTAGCATTCATTTCTTTTGGGTTCTTTCTTCAGATTTTCAATTCTGTGCTTACTTTGCTATCTATTTTATCCATTAGAACCCTTAGCATACTAATCATAGTTGTTTTAAATTTCTGGTCTGATAATTCCAACATCCCTGCCATATCTGATTCTGCTTGCTCTGTATCTTCAGATTGTATTTTTGTCTTTTGTTCTAGCTTATAATTTTTGCTTATAGCCAGAAATGATGTACTTGGTAAAAGGAACTGCTGTAAATAAGCTTTTAGTAATGTGATGATGAGGTGTCGGGGAGAGGAAAGGCTCTATAGTCTTATGGTCAGGTCCCAGTTTTTTAGTGAACTTTTACCTCTGGACTGTGAACTTCACAAGTGATTCTCTGATTCCCCCAGCCCCACCCCCAAATACACATGTACTTATGCAGAACAAGATGGTTAGAATGGGCTGGAGTTGGGTCTCTTCCTTCCCCTGGCTCAGTTAGCCTCTGATACAACCCCTCTGGTTAATCAGTTTCTCCTGAGAGCAGGTGTTGTTAAAAACGGAATGTTCCAGGAGTGTCTGAGTGGCACATTTGGTCTAGCATTCGACTCAATTTCAGCTCAGGCCCTGATCTCAGGGGTGTGAGTTGGAGCCCCTGCCTCAGGCTCTGTGCTCAGCACCGAGTCTGCTTGAGACTCTCTCTCCCTCTCCCTAATCCCCTCCCCCACTCAAAAAAACAAATCAACCTTAATAAAAGAAAAAAAGAAAGAAAGAACAGAGTGCTCAAGGGTATTTCAAAAATGGTCCCCTCCTGCTGCTGCTGGTAGCATAAGATTTTTCTCTGGTATTTACTGTGGGAACCTGGTCAAGCCCCTTAAGGTAAAACTCACAGAAGGATGAGGACCCTCCCTGCCATGACTTGGTCCGGTTTGAGTTTTTAACTGTCAGACTTGTCCAGTCGGAGCCTCCAGGATTTGTCAATTACTGTCCTGGTGGTTCTAAGCTGGTATTATTTCCCACAGAGGTTTCAGCTCAGGGTTTCTGCTCTGGTAAGTTGTGATTCTCTGTATTCACTTCTAGGTCTTTCTTTGGGGGGTAGTGGTTTGTCCTGTGAGCTCACTTTTCTTATGAATCCAATGAGTTGATTTTTTAGTCTATTTAACTTCTTACCTATTGTTAGGATGGAGTGATTCTAGGCTCCTTACGTGTAGACGTGGAAACTGGAAATCCCATTACATTTTTCAAAAGTATTAACCACAATTATGTTTGTGAGGATATGGGGGATATTTACTTGCCATGAATCCCTGGATTCAGAGGCAGAGCCAGTTTCTAACACAGAACGGAAGAAGCCTGGGGAGAGTCTTTGAGTGTTGGTGTTCTAAGCAGAAAAATCTTCCTTAGGTAAAACAATCTCCTTTGGTCTTCAATTAAATCATCTAATCATCAGAGCATTCCAGAAGGCCCAGCAAATTGGGAGGATTGCTGTTATTGGGCAGGGGGCAGCATGAGTCAGAAGGAAGTTGCTCTGACAGAGAGGGTCCATGAACAACACTGCAAATTGCTGAAGACTTAAACACTGAAATACAATAATTCTCTGTAAAGAGCCATGCCCCTGTGTCCTCAGAATAATGTCCAGCAGCTCTGTATAGAATATAAGGTCCTTCGTGCTCTGCCATCTGTTCACCTTACAGCCTCCGTCCTTCCCATCGCTCCTATCAGTCTGCATGGCCATACCGAGCCTTTCCTGGTTTCTGCGATTGTCCCTGTTCTCACTCAATTCCACATGGATATGTCGTTTCCCTTCTCAGGGCTGGTAAAGATTTATCCTACCTTCACCATGACTGGTGAGATGAACAGAGATTCAGGAAGGCAACTGGTCACCATGAAGGAAATGACAAGTGGAGAAGATTCAAATAGGGTTAGGAATTCTGACCTTTATAGGAAGCACTTAGATGTCCTTTCCACCTGCAGGACGTTTGGTTCGCTGTGTCCTCCCATAGCCCTGTGTGTGCCAGCATCTTTTAGTGACTGTCCTTCACTCCTCCTTTACCCCTCTCCCAACAGCCCCCAACACCCCAGCACCCCTGCTCACACAAAGGTGAGCTTCTTGAGAACAGTGCTCTTGTCTAGTCTATCCCGGTTCTCTCCCAGGCCTCAGCGCCTGGAAATCTGCTGAATGATTAGGTGAAGGCTCTGACCACGATCACTAAAATAAATAGCTGAAATGGCCCCTCCCTTCTACTTTTCCTACACCAAGCTGCACCTTACTCTTTTTGGATCTTCTTGTCTCTTTGAGACTGACAGTCACTTAAAATTTATATCTTCTGTGTTAAAATGCATTAAGGAAAAAGAAATATATGCTGTATTTTATCCACAGAATTCTGCTCTGGCCTGTGGGGCACTACATTTAGTACTCATTGATTTTAACAATGGCAAACTTCCTTTCTTCCATCTCCCTTCTTTCCTTCCTTCCTTTCTTGCTTTCTCCTTCCTTCCTTCCTTCCTTCCTTCCTTCCTTCCTTCCTTCCTTCCTTCCTTCCTTCCTTTTAATGTGGGCAATTCAGAAAAAAATTTTAAAAAATTAAAATGGTTATTATTTGTGTTTTTGAATTAAAAATATAAGGCTTTAGGGGAGCCTGGGTGGCTCAGTCAGTCAAACATCCAACTCTTGATTTCAGCTCAGGTCGTGATCTCAGGGTCATGAGATGGAGCCCTGAGTCGGGCTCCGTGCTGGACATGGAGTCTGCTTAAGGTTTTCTCTTTCCCCCTCCCTCTGCTCCCCCCAACCCGCTCTCTCTCTAAGTAAAAAAAAAAAAAGATAAAATAAAATAAAAATAAAAAGCTTTATTGAAGAAAAAAGTGTATATTCATGTAACTCCAACATATGATTGAAAGAAAATTATCAATAAAAAGCACTACCTTAAAAATATTTTTAACTTTTCATGGGAAATAATTTTAGACCTCTAAAGAAAAGGTGCAAAATGATACAAACATTTCCCATATATCTTTCACTCAGATTTTCTAAATGTAAACATCTTATACCACTGCAATTTCAAAATAAAGAAATATTATTATTTTGTACTGTTATCTAACTTACAGATGTTATTTCTGCTTATTTTGTTCCATGGTATTCCACTAATGTCCTTTTTCTGGCCTGGGATCCAACCTAGCATCATACATTGCATTTATTTATTTATTTATTTATTTTTTTATTTGTTTGTTTATTTGAGAGAGAGAGCAGGAGCAAGGCAGGGAGGGGCAGAGGGAGAGGGAGAGAGAAACTTTAGCAGACTCTGTGCTCAGCACAGAGCCCCATGGGGGTCCCAATCTCACGATCCTGAGATCAGACCTGAGCTGAAACCAAGTTAGATGCCCAATCACTGTGACACCCAGGCACCCAGGTGTCATACATTGCATTCAGATGTCATGTATACATATTCTCCTTTGCTTTGGAAAAGTTCTTCCTTTTTTTTTTTTTTTAATGTAGTGACCTTGACAATTTTGAAGAGTACTGGTCAGTATCTTGTTGAATTCCTCTAGATTTGAGTTAGCTTGATTTTTCCTCATGATTATGTTCAGATTATGCATTTTTGTCAAGAATACCACAGAAGTAATATACTCTTCTCCATTAATCACACCAAGGGGTATTTGGTTAAGGTCAGATTTCTCCAGTGTAAAATTACTTTTCTTTAAAACTTTGTTATTAATAAATTTCTTGTGAGGAAATAATTTAAGACCACATATTGTATTTCTCATTAGATTTTCATTCTCCTATGTTGGCATCCATTGGTGATCTCTGCCTAAAACAATTATTATAGTCGTGCTTGGCAAATAGTAATGCTCCATTTCTTCATTGCTTCCACATTTATTAGTTGGGATTCTACTGAAAGGAACGAATTTTCCTATTTATTCAGAATAGACTCATGGATCCTTATTTTATTGAATGGGTTATAATCTATTACGTCATTATGTAATTGTTCAAATTGTTCCAGATTTGGCCATTGGGGGTCCTTCCAAGTTGGTTCCCATGTCCTTTAGACATATTCCCATCATTTCTTGAGTACTTCCTACTTTCTGGCATTACAAGATGTTTCAGTACTGTATTTTTCCGGCAGCCCTGAAATCAACCACTTCTCTAAGGAGCCTTGGTCTCTTTTCTCTCTCTCTCTCTCTTTTTTTTTGGGGGGGGGGGATGTTGTTTAGAACCGAAGTCTGAACACTGGGTGTACTCCTTGCTCCTGGGATGTCCTTGCTTCTAGGCCTTCTCAGAGGACAGAACCAGAGAAAAAAGCACGCACATACTCACACACGATGTCTCTTTATCTATCTGCTTGTATATAACAACCATGAGATCATGCTGATACCTTCAACTTCAGTCCAACACCACAGTGTTCATTCTATTCTTTGTAACCCCTCTCTCCAACAGTAGAACCTTGGCTCTCATTATCCACAATATATTTGCTTATTAGCTTACTCTGAGACGACACATAGAGTAGTTTTAAATGTGCACCTGTATCCTTACAAAAAAAACAAATCTCCTAACAGAATGCTGTGTTTCTGTGTAGTTCTTTTTGTCTTTAATTTTGGAGAATGTTCTTTATTTCTTTTTTAAAGATTTTTATTTATTTATTTGAGAGAGAGAGAATGGGTCAGAGGCAAAGGGAGAAGCAGACTCCCCACTGAACAGGGAGCCCAGTGTGGGACTCAGTCCCAGGACCCCGGGATCATGACTTGAGCTGAAGGCAGACACTTAACCAACTGAGCCACCCAGGCACCCTGGAGTATATCCTTTAAACATACTATGATCCAAAGTTACTTAGGTTAGTTTGGTTTGCTCCTCATCCCACTTCAGTGGGGTTCTGTTTTTCCTTATGTCATTTCCTTCATTCCTTTCCTTTTTCCCACCATGTTTTTCTCTGTTCCTTAGAGGCAAACCAACCTTAGGAGTTTGGGAGTTACCTCTTCTGTGTTTTTGTTTATTTGCCCAATGCAGCAGAAACATACATTTTCCTCCTTTCATATTACAAATACTTACTTGCACTTTGATTTTTTAAAAAGATTTTATTTATTTATTTATTTATTTGAGAGAGTGAAAGCATGAGCAGGGGGGAGAGGCAGAGGGAGAGGGAGAAGAAGACTCCCCGCTGAGCAGGGAGACTGACCAGGTGCCTGATCCCAGGACTCTGAGATCATGACCTGAGCTGAAGGCAGGCACTTAACTGACTGAGCCATCCAGGCACCCCAGCACTTTTATTTTTTATTTAACAATTATTTTGGAAAATAGTCTAGAATGTTCATAGAGATCTTGCTTATTATTTTTACAGGTGTGTAGTGCTCCATTGTACAGATGTACCATCCCTCATCCAACCACTGTTCTCTATATAAGCATTTCTCAGTTAAGGCAATGCTTCAGTGAATAACCTTATGCATAATTCTTTTGTATCATTGGAGGTATATTTTCAGGGCAAATTGCCAGAATTGGGATTAACTAGATCAAATTACTAGATAAAAAATTAAGTGCTTGAGGGACCTGGCTGTCTCGGTGGTAGAGCGTGCGACGCTTGATCTCAGGGCAGTGAGGTCAAGCCTCAGGTTAGCTGCTGTGGAGCCTACTCAAAATAAATAAATAAATAAATAAAGTGCTTATGTTGTTTTGTTAGAATTTGCCAAATTTCCCTCAAAACGTTCCACCAGCAATATATGAGCTTATTTCCTCACCGGCTACCACCAGAATATATTGCCATGCTTTTTAAATTTTTGCCAGTACACAGAAGACAAATAGTATTTAAGTGTAATTTTTTAAAAGATTTTATTTATTTATTTGACAGAGAGTGAGTGAGAACAAGTGGGGGGGCAGAGAGAGAGGAAGAAACAGGCTCCCCACTGAGCAAGGGAACCTGATGTGGGGCTCGATCCCAGGACCCTGAGATCATGACCCAAGCCAAATGCAGCTGCTTAACCGACTGAGTCACCCAGGCGCCCCTAAGTGTAGTTTTAATTTGCATTTCTCTAATTATAAGTAAAGTTGAACATCATTCCCTCTGTTTAAACCCATTATTACATCTTTGGTGTGTGTGTGTGTGAATTATCCGTTCATGTATTTAAAAAATTTTTTCAGTCAGGTTTTTGGTTCTTTTCTCCTTGATTTTTAAAGTGATACTTACGTATTATAGATCCTACATCTTCACATGAACGGCACTAATTTTGAGCCACTAAAATATTAAATTGAAACAAACATTAAATTTAAACAAACATCTCTCCATCTTTCATCTTGCTTCCAATTTATACCTTAAGTTGAGAAGAAACAATGTAAAAAAAAAAAAAAGCAGAAATGATGTAGGCAGCTTTCTATGAAAGCTCTGTCTTTGTGAAATCTGTGAATCATTTGGATAATATTGCTCATCGCGTTCCTTTCTTCATATCACCGTTGTCTTCCCTACATCCATTTTTCCATCATTGCATAGTTTATCTGCCTAACTATTATATTAGTACTTAGGATAAAAGTGATATACTTTTGTATATCTCTCATGCCTGCCACAAGGCAGATACAGCAGATTCTCAAAATTGCGGGGCCCCCTGGGTGGTGTAGTCAGTTAAGCAACTGACTCTTGGTTTCAGCTCAGGTCATGATCTCAGGGTCGTGAAGTCGAGCCCCACATTGGGCTCCGTGTGAGATTCTCTCTCCCTCTGCCCCACCTGCTTGTGCTCTCTCTCTCTCTCAGTAAATAAATAAATAAATAATATAAATAAAATATTTGCTAAGGTATAGAGGATGTTGACTGTTGAAGGAAAAAAAACAAAACTTCATTATTCTTTATAAGAATGAAGAAGAGAATACAAATTAACCTTTATTTATGGATTATTTCTAGAAATTTAAAGCAGCGTGGTAAAAACACATGATAAGTATAATGTAAGTTAGGAGAGAACGTCCGTGCAAAGAAACAGCTAGGGGAGGAGTAAACATGGAGATAAGAAGGAGGCTAAGGCACAAGTGTATGACTTGATCTCTACATTTGCTAAGAATGGAAAGTAACTTTTTTGCTTAGTAGAGCACAATTATGGTTACATTTATGAAGCTGGGATAGTTTACTTCTTCAAGATCAGTTTGAAACTGAGGTTTCAAGCCTGAGTGTGAAGTAGTACAGGGTTTTTTGTTTTTTGGTTTTTTTTAAGATTTTATTTATTTGACAGAGGGAGACACAGCGAGAGAGGGAACACAAGCAGAGGGAGAGGGAGAAGGAGACGCAGGCTTCCCGCTGAGCAGGGAGCCCGACACGGGGCTCGATCCCCGGACCCTGGGAGAAGGCAGATACTTAACGACTGCACCACCCAGGCGCCCTTAGTATGGGTTTTTGTTTAAGTTTCTGTTTTAGAGACTGCAGCATGACTATCAGATCCTTCAATAAAAAATTTCTTCCTTAATTGTAAACAGATGTTTAAAGGGCAACAGGTGAATTTGATATACCACAGAAGAATATCGTACAAAGAATAAGAATGAACAAGAGGGAGAAAGTTCCACTCTTGGCTTTCTTTGGTCTTTTCAAATACTGTTAATGAACCCCATCTGTACCAGCTTCTGAGTCTTTCCAACTTGCCTCCGGTTGGACTCATAGCCCTGCTTTTCTTTTATAGAAAATAGTCTAAAACCAAGCCTTCTCATAGGAAGAGGCTGCCAAGCCATGTGGGGCCCCTCTGGGGACCAGAGCCGTTTACTATAGCCCATTACAGGCAGGCAGGCAGGCAGATGTGCCCTACATAAAGGCCAATAACTCTCCAGAAAGGCAAGAAGAGAACACAAATTCTCATCAAAAATAATTTTTAGTGCTTAAAGGAAAAACAGATTTGGTCTCTGCACGTTGAAGTTATACCTGCAGGAAAGCAACAAACTGCCCCTGAGGGCACTGTAACGCTTTGCTTTAGTCCTCCAGGTTCCGGTGCTTTCTTGTTTCCTGCAGGCCTACTCAGAACCTTTAATATGCAGTTAGTGTGCAGCCTGATTTTCTAAAAGGAAGATGTTATAAAAAGCATTTTCCCAATGTATCTTGGAATATGTGGGGACATTTGCGCAGGCCAATAGTTCTCAATCTTCAGCATGCATCAATATTGTCTGAATGGCTTCTTAAAACATAACGCTCCCCCACCCTGAGTGGAGCTTCTGACTCAGTAAGACTGTGGTGGGGCCCAAGAATTTGCATTTCTAACAAGTGTGCATGTGATGCTGATGCTTCTAGTCCAGGGACCATTCGGGGGAACCCCCGGCCTTAGTATATGGCACCCAAACCATTTTGGTTTAAACATATTTTCAGGGGTCCTTTGTATCTTTCAACTCCCAATAACAGGCAAACTAAAAAACAGGTCTCACCTTGTTGAAATTTTTGTTATTGTCATTAAAACTCAATCTAGTATTTTCTTCCCCCCCAATATAGTATTTTCAAAAGTAAAGACCAAGAGCTACTAATAATCTCTTGAGAGTCTCCGGAGACCCACAGGTGGTTTTATGATAGCATTGATGCGAATAATATGACAATGTCTGTTTTCTAACAGGAAAAAAAAATGTTGATTTAATGGTGATATCCCATTATTTCAGGTTTCATCCTACTGGTTTCTCATTAAGAGAGACCTTAGGCTTTTTAAAAAACAGTGGTGGAGATTTTTGCATCAGAAAGTACTCAGTGTACAAGTGTGTGTTTGTTTGGGTTTGTTTATTTCTGTTTTTCTTTTAAATTTTGGAAATTAAAAGTATTTAGAAAAAAGTGTTTAGGAAAAAAAAGTACTTCTAAGCACTTCTTAGAGGAGTCAAATTTTCTTTATGGTCATGATTAAAGATGGGAGGTGGCAGAAGTGTCAGCCGAGAGCTATGGATCCTGTCAATCAAGTACCAAACCTCGTTTACAAACCAATTTCAGATAAAGGTAACTGCGAAGATCATTCACTAGTCCCTGCTGGTTCTGGGTGTCTAGAGCGCTTGCAGGCCAGTAATGCCATGCTAACCTCTTCATAAAACACACGTGTCTTTGCCCCAGCCCTGAGCTGCCAGAAGGGAACCACATTTGAAGTTCAGTATTTATCATTATGCGAATGATTATCAGTAATACAGGTTCATGTTGTTCCTCAAACACTTCGGAAACCTGATGTATTTCAGAATTCAGAATTCAGAATTTCTAGCACCTTAGAGTGGTCAACAGTGAACGCATTTTGTAACAGGTGACATCTCTAGCAGGGGCCAGGACAGCATCTGATAAAGAAGCACATTGATATTTCTGCAGGAAAATGTGTGCATAGTCATACTAAGTGACAAAAATGAAAACGTCTTTAAAGTCATAAGGAAGGGGGGCCTGGGTGGCTCAGTCGATTAAGCATCTGCCTTCGGCTCAGGTCACGATCTCAGGGTCCTAGGATCTAGCCTCCTGTTGGGCTCCCAGCTCAACGGGAACCTGCTTCTCCCTCTCCCTCCTGCTTGTGTTCCCTCTTTCATGCTCTCTCTCAAATAAATAAAAAAAATCTTTAAAAAAAAATTAAGTCATAAGGAAGAGAAAATACATTTACTGTATTCATTGAAAAAATCTGCATGTAAGTGGACCCGTGCAGTTCAAACGCGTGTTGTTCAAGGGTCAACCGTATTCACAGAGGTGTGCAACCGTCACCAGAATCTGATTTTAGAATTTATTCATTTTTCCCCATTTCTCCTTCCCACTTCCCCAGGCAACCATGAATCTACTTTCCATCTCTAGTCATATGTCTATTCTGGACACTTTATATAATTGCAATTATACAGCATGTGGCCTTTTGAGTCTGCCTTCTTTGATTTAACATGGTGTTTTCAGAACTTTCTTGCATTGTAGAATTGTGAGTGAGGTGTAAGAACATAAATCATGCTCTCCCCCTTCCTTTTTTTAGCTAACTCACTTTTTCGGTGTACATATGATTTGACTAAAAGAGATAATGAAATTGTATGACTGAAAATATAATTTTCTTCACATATAGCAAGAAAGTATTGATGAGGAGGTGATAGTTAAGCATGAGTATTAAATTTTTATGCCGGTATTATAGAGTATCATTGTGATAATATTACCTGTGTGAGAAGAAAAAAAACAATATTAGTGCTGATTTATATTTATTTTATATTAAGGAAGACTTGTTAGTTTTTTCATAAGAACGAGCCAAACCCGACTGTTTTGTTTTTTACTGGCAGAAAGTTAAAGTCAATATAAAAATTTAATTAAAGTTGTAACTCTTTTATAAATTTACAAGTTTCACTGACACCTAATTACTCTGTTTTGATATTTTTTGCCCTTTAAAAAATATGGCTTAATTATACTCACTGAAAAGACTGATTTTAAATACTAAGCTATTAAGAGTTTCAAAAGTCATGTTTCGCTGATAGATTTTTACTTTATTATTTTTTACAAGATTTATTTACTTGAGAGTGCGTGTGTGCTAGTGTGTGTGCAGGGGAGGGTGAAGGAGCAGAAGGAAAGAATCTCAAGCAGACTCCCCACTGAGCATGGAGCCCGACATGGGCCTTGATCTCACAACACTGAGATCATGACCTGAGTTGAAACCAAGAGCTAGACACTCAACCGACTGAGCCCCCCAGGTACCCCTGCTGATAGATATTTAAACGCTAGAAAAAGATGCCGGGAGCAGGCTCAGTGGTAATGTAGACTAGTATTTATTCAGTATGTACTATATACCCGTATCTCCCTTAATCGATCATTTATTTCATTAACATGAGGTTATACTGATCTAGGTAGATGGGAGTGGTGAATAAAATAGACAAAATTCCTGTCTTGGGAAAAAAGTATGCCAGAGTATTAGTACTAGCAACTAAAACACTCAGATAGCATGAATAGAGAAATACGGTGAGGGGCATGCTCCGTATGATAGGGTGCCTCGGGGAAGACATCTCTGAGTAGGTGACATTTTAGAGACATGTATAAAGTGAGGGGGTGGACCATATGGGACATCTGGCAAGAGATCATTCCAGAAAAAGGTAACAAGACCAAAGTTCTGGGGTTGGAATGTATTTGTCACCTCACATAATAACCTCTTGTACTTCAAGACCAGGGAAAACAGACATACCTTCAAGAAAAAGGTGGGTACGGGGTTACTTGGCCTGACAGCACTTCTAGACTCTCAAAGCAAATAGAGGAGACCCATGCAGATCCCTTTGACCTAAAGCTGGTTTGTAACTTAACTCACAGGATTCACATCTCTCAGAGATCTTTAGTGATATTTTTGGATCCCTCATATGTAATTATAGCCACAGAGTAACTAGCACCTCCAAGGAAGTGCATAAAAGTTTTATTATTATTACTAAAAACATTTTTTAGTTGGACCAAAAATCTAAAAACAAAAAAAATCTATAAAGTTTAATACATAATTAAAGTGAGATTTAAGATCAACAGAGAGGGGGCACCTGGCTGGCTTAGTCAGTACAGCATCAGACTTTTGATCTTGGGGTTGTTCAAGGCCTGCATTGGGTGTGGAGATGACTTAAAAATAAAATCTTGGGGTGCCTGGGTGGCACAGCGATTGAGCATCTGCCTTCGGCTCAGGGTGTGATCCTGGCGTTATGGGATCGAGCCCCACATCAGGCTCCTCTGCTATGAGCCTGCTTCTTCCTCTCCCACTCCCCCTGCTTGTGTTCCCTCTCTCGCTGGCTGTCTCTATCTCTGTTGAATAAATAAATACAATCTTAAAAAAAAATCTTAAAAAAATCAATAGAGAGTAAAATCGTGTCTTATTATGAATCTCATCTTTTAAATTCTAAAATAATCATATAGTTAAAAACAGTAGAAGCTTAAATAATTTTCAAACCTAGGGAAGATTCTGGTGGTTTGGTTATGCAACCTATGGTGTCATCTAGTGGTAATTCATTCAAATTTCAACCAAATGTCCCAGAGGGCTATGCTAAATTGTTAGACAATGCGACTAAGCAAAGCTCCCCCAAATTAAATGGCTGTCAAATTACAGTCATCATTTTTCAAAAATAATTATAGATTCAGAGGAAGTTGCAAACATTATACAGAGAAAACAGTGTACTCTACATTTAGTGATCCTTATAGTTAATTTTTTTAAAGATTTTATTTATTTATTTATTTGAGAGAGAGAGAGCAAGCGCAAGAGAGAGCACAAGTGGTGGAGAGGGAAAAGCAGGCTCCCCGCTGAGCAAGGAGCCCAATGCAGGACTCCATCCCAAGACCCTGGGATCATGACCTGAGTCCAAGGCAGATGCTTAGCCGACTGAGCCACCCATGTACCCTATATTTTGTATTTTTTTTAATGTCTAATGATATTGGACATCATTCCATGTGCTTCCTTGCCATATGTACAATCTCTTTAACAAAATATCTTTTTATGTGTTAGAAGGTGGGGAAGGGACAATAAAGTATCCCCCAAAGTTAGAAGGCATTTTGAGACCAGAAAACAAAGCAGGAGCCTCCATACAGCTTACACAGCGTTCTCGTCAGAGTAACTTACATAGCTGCACAGCTCTTTCCCCAGTCTAGTCCACAGATTTTATAGAGCAAGGGGCAGAGAAGAAGGGGACTGCAGTGACCTCGAAGGGTTGGCATGCGCTTAACTGATGGCCAGGCTTTAATTAGATCTTGTGGTGCTGCTCTGCAGCAGGAAGGGAAAACTATACGGTCTCTAACAGATTCATGGGAGGCCAAGCCTCCCCCATCACCGCCTTGATGGGCATTTCTAAAGCATGTGTATTAATCTCCCAGGGGCCCGGAACAGATAGCCCTGAGAGAAGGCATTGTGTGAGCATGAACAAGATAGAGGGCCAAAGATGGAGTCAGTATTGTCAGCTCTCCTACATCACGTCTTTTGTCCATTTTCTAATGAATTGCCTTTTTTTTAACTGTTGGATTTTGAGAATTTTTTATACATTCTAGATATAAGTCTTTTGTAGCATATGTGGTTTGCAAAATTTTTCTCTCTTGCCTTTTTATCCTCTTAACAGGATCTTTCGCTGAGCAAATATTTTAAATTTCGATGAAATCCAACCAATTATCAATCATTTCTTTTATAGATCATGCATTTGGCATCATGTCTAATAACTCTTTACAAAGCACTATGTCTAGAAGATATTCTACTATGCTTTCTTTTGTCTTGTTCAGGGTCCATTCAGTTTCTTGAACCTATAGGTTTCAGTTTTTTGCCAAATTTGGGGAATTTTCAGCCAGTATTTCTTCAAATGCCTTTTTTGGCCCCCTCTCTTTGTCTTCTCCTTCTGGGACTGCGATGCCATGAATGTTAGATCTTTTGTTAGAGTTTATATCTGCACAGGCCCCTAAGACCCTTTTCCCTTTTTGTCAATCTGTTTTCTCTGTTGTCATATTGGATAATTTCTATTGTTCTATCTTCACATTTGCTGATTCTTTCCTCTGCCCCTTGGTTCTGTTTTTGAGTGTATCTATTAGGTTTTTTAATCGAAGTTACTGTATTTTTTTCGGTTCTAAAATTGCCTTAATATCCCTGTAAGAGAATTCTAACATCTCTGTCATCTTGGTTTTGGTGTCTGTTGATTCTTGAGTTGAGATTTTTCTGGTTCTTAGTATGACGGGATTTTTCTTTCTTTGTCCTTCAGCTGGAAAGAAGAGGCTTTTCTTCTTTCCTTTCCTTTCCTTCCTTTCCTTTCCTTTCCTTTCCTTTCCTTTCCTTTCCTTTCCTTTCCTTTCCTTTCCTTTCCTTTCCTTTCCTTCCTTCCTTCCTTCCTTGCCTGTACTATTTAGATTTCCAAGTTTCTGGCTTCTCCATTGCCTAGTTTAAGATATATGAAGAGAAAGAAAATTCAAGGACCATACTGCCATGTTGCTTCTGAAATCCAGAGTTCCCTACATGGTCTGGCATTTTCTCTGTACCTTTCAGAGTCTCATTATATTTGTTTTATATATAACATCCAAGGCTTTTAACTGCATTTAGTGGGAGGAATGGAGAATGGATGTCTAGTCCGTCTAGTCCATCTTGTCCGGAAATGGAAGTCAGTCACTGCTTTAAAAACATTATTTATTGAGGTGTATTTCACTTAACATAAATCAGCCATTTGAAAGTGAACAATTCAGTGACATTTAATATAGTCCCAGTGTTGTATAACAACCACTTCTATATAGTTTCAAAACATTCCCATTAGTCCAAAATAAAACCTCTAGGGGCACTTTGGTGGCTCAGTCCATCAAGGGTCTTGGTTTTGGCTCAGGTCACGATCTCAGTGTTGTGAGAAGGAGCCCCACATCGGCTGCGTGCTGGGTGTTGAGCCTGCTTAAGATTCTCTCTCCCTCTCCCTCTGCACCTCCCCTCCCCTGCTTGTGTGCTCTCTCTCTCTAAAAGAAAAAAATAAATAATTAATTTAAAGAATAAAGAAAGAAATTAGGCTGCTTGGGTAGCTCAGTCGGTTAAGTGTCTGTCTTCATCTCAGGTCATGATCCCAGGGTCCTGGGATTGAGTCCTGTCAGGCTCCCTGCTCAGCAAGGAGACTGTTTCTCCCTGTACTCCTGGCTTCTGCTCTCTCTTGCTGTCTGTCTCTCTCTCACAAATAAATAAATAAAATCTTTTTAAAAAATAGTCATAGGCCCTAGCTGACCAATGGGCTACTTATAGCTGGGCACAATTACCAAAAAAGGAAAATTCCATATGTTCCCATATCTGCACACTTCTCCCTTCAATGCTAGCCCCCACCACTGACTCCTGGCAGACAGTCTCTCCTCTGCCGTCCTGCCCACTGCGAGGGAGCAGTGTATTCAATAAACTTCTATCTTCTTTATTCTGCCTTGAGTGAATTCTTTCATCTCCAGCCTCCACCTGACTGGAGCACCCCACAATTTGTACATCTTCTATGGAGAAATATCTGGTCAAATCCTTTGCCCATTTTAAAACTGAGTTATTTATCTTTCTGTTGTTGAGTTATAGTTCTTCATAAATTCTGGATAATATCAGATACACGATGCAAATATTGTTTCCATTGTGAAAGATTGTCTGTTTACTTCCTTGATAATGACTTCTGGTGCACAAAGTCTTCCATTTTGGTGAAGTCTAATTTATCTATTTCTGATTTTGCTGCTCTTGCTTTAGGTGTCATACCAATAAATCCATAGCTAAATCCAAGTTAATTAAGATTTACTCCTGCATTTTCCTCTAAGAATTTTATGATTTTAGCCCTCATATTTAGGTCACTGATCCACTTTGAGTCAATTTTTGTATGTTGTGTAAAGTAGGGTTCTAACTTCATTTTTTTCTTTATGCGGTTTTCTGGCTGCCTCAGCACTATATGTTGTGCTGTCTTTCCCTATTAAATGATCTTGGAACCCTTGTTGAAAATCAATTATTCACAAATGTATATGTCTGTATCTGGACTGTGAATTCCATTCCATCGGTCTATACATCTGTCCTTATCCATGAACCATGTGGTGAGTCACCACTTTTTCTACACAATGTATTATTACCTTGTTTAAGAAACACAAAAATAATATGTTAATGTCAAATAATTAATTATGAAGTTGGTTTAAAGATCATAGATTGAATACATGCTACATCTCTATCAAAATTTCTGAAAATGACAAATTATTAATAGTAACTAAGCTCAAAATGAAAAGGGGAATCAGAAATACAGTGTATCAGAAACTGTGATGAACAATCGAGAAAGGAAAAATCTGAAATGTAATTGTAAATCCATCCCTCTGTGGTCGCAAGACGGATGGGACCGTCAGCAAAGTGAGTGCAAACCACACTTCTTCCTAAGCAGGAGATACGACAAACAGTCCAGGAGAGGTTCTCAAATGCAAAGAGGAACACACAAATGCATATCATTAAATATTGGAGAAAATGTAACCAAACTAATGTGAGTTTGCTCATTGGTAAGTTACAGATAGAGACCACCTCAAGGGGACTGGGTCACACAAAGTAATTTTTATTTGCAGCAAAATAAGGAGATCACAAGGAATAACTTCTAAAGCTGTGACTCCCCAGACAACAAAATTGGGGAAGTTTTAAGCTAAGGGTGCATGCATATTCACGAAGGGGCTTGACAAAGAGACCTCAGTACAGACCTGAAGCAAAAGTTGTTCTAAGCTGACAGAGTCCAGGTCCTAGTTGATCGAAGTCACAAGGGCCAACCAAGGTCAGTATCATCAATTCTCGGCTGAGTCAGTCCAGTCTTGGAGTACTCACAGGGTTTAAATCCTGCAAAACCGACTCAAGACTGTGTTAAGTCGATCTTTACTTTTGAAAAAGCACTAGGAGTTTTACAACCTATTTACGTCTGATACAGTTAGGCTAGCTCCTGTCCCACAGACTGTTAATTTTTGCATTTTCTTTGTTTCCTTAAAGTCCTCAAGTACTGAGGATTTTACATTCCTTTGTAATTCCCAACACCTCTTAGGAAGTTCAGCAAGTATTGCTTTCGTACATAGATCACAAAAACAGCTGGGGGCCTAAAATGACTTCTGTGTCCTGAAAGCTTTGTCTCCTCTTTTTCTTTTTCAGGGGACCCCTAACTCTTTCTGCTTTTTCACACCATGGGAAAAAAGTATACTTGAATAAATAAGTTAATAGGGCAGTTAGAACCGAATTTAGAACAAATACAATTAATGATGTCTTTGGAGTTTGTAAAGTTTTTCTAAAAAAGAATCAGCTTGAGTTCATACAAATGAAGATCTGATCTGTAAAACAAAGGTCAATTTAGTGGCATCTTTGGACCCCGTAGAGAAAAAATTGTCATGTTTATAATTCATATCAAGGATTTCTCTAAACTACAGTATACAAGGACAAAATATAGACTATATGAAAGATAGGTTCATGGGAGACAAAATTTCTACTGTCTATTAGATACAGAAAAGATATACAGGGAAGAAAAGATATAAAGAAGTGGACAAAATTCTTTGTTGTTTTGTTTTGAAGACTTATTTATTTATTTTAGAGAGAAAGGGAACCTAAACACTTGGCTTTGTTCCTGCGTTACTGAGAAGACAGCGCACCACACCACCATTCTCAAAAAAAAAAAAAAAAAAAACCCAAAAAACCCAGGCCCCAAGCAAAGACAAGACTCACTCTTCTTTCCTTTCCAGTTTCCCGGATACTCCGTCTGTATCTACACTCTCTCTAGGTCTTTAATAAACTCTGCTCTCACTTCCTTTCAGCTCACATTTCATTTTTATCCTGCGTGAAGCCAAGACCCTCTTGGCTGGGTCTTTGGGAACCCCCTCTGCGTCCTCAGACCTAGTCAGTCTGCATCATCAATAAAGAAATGAAAAAGAAAGTTAAAATAGCAATATCTAAGATTACAGTAGATAATCTCAAAATTTTGTAGAAAAGTATCTTTGAACATAAGATTCTATACCTTAGCCAATTATCCATCAACTGTGAGTGCAAAATAAAGAGGTTTTCATTTAAGCTAAGACTTAGACATTTTATATCTCAGAGACCCTCTCTAAATCAACTACTACTTGGATATTCGGTAATAAAAAAAATTCAAATTCCAGAGGAATATAAAAGATATGAAGAACAACACAAGCAAAGGAATCAGTAGACATAACGTTAGTTCTAAACAAATTATATGAGTAAAAATTTAAAGAATATGGGGGGGGGATTCTGAAGTATCAATATGGGAGGTTTGTGGCTTTGAAGTGGGAGTAAATGAAGGAGACTATTAAGGTTCTTATATTGCTTAAGGGCAAGATGTGAATATAGTTAACTTTAGATATTAACTTTCAGGTGAATACTGGCCCCATCAAAGATGTCCACATCAAATTCCCCCAATCTGTGAACATGTTACATTACATGGCAAGAAGAATTTTGCAGATGTGATAGTTGAAGAATCTTGACATAGATTATTTAGATGATCCGGGGGGCACAATGTAGTCACGAGGTCCATATGAGAGGGACTGAGGAGGAGCAGGAAGAGAGAGGGAGATGTGATGTGAGGTCTTGAACCAAGAACTGTGAGAAAGCCTCTGGGAAGTTGGAAAAGGTGAGGAAATAAATTCTTCCCAAGAACCTCCAGAATAACATGGCTCTGCCAACCCATTTGGACTTCCGACTTCCAGAACTATAAGATGATAATTCCATGTTGTTTTAATCAAGTAAGCTTTTTCTTTTTTGTAATTTGTTACAATATGAAACTAATACAATAGCTTTAAATATTTGCATTAGAATTTAAAGATGACTCACAGAGGAATCAGAATAGAATGTATAATTGCTAAGCCATTTAAGAAAAAAAATGGAACAAGAAAAATTTGAACAATTCAACAGATGACAGAAAACAGAAAAACAGAAAAAAGTGGAAAAAATACAGTCAATAGAGAGCCAAAAATTAAAATGTCAAGACTAAATCCAATTACTTCAGTAAAAACAGTGGCTATAAATGGATTACATTCACCCATTATAAAACAGATTCTCAGATGATTGTTAAAAAACAAAAACAAAAAACAAGCCCAATTCCTCTATGTGCTAAATAAACATTCTCCTAAAACAAAATGGTAGCGGGACTTTCATGTTTGGCCAGGTTGGAGTATTTGTTGCTTCGCAATCCTTGTTGTCCTTCCCTAGATACTCTTCAAATTGTCAGTGTGCTAAGATGTGGCAATCGGAAGTGAACAAATGTATGTTCTCTATGTAGCCCGGCTCCTTAAGAAAAATGACAGGACGGTTGAAAAAAGAGAAGAGAGGGCAAGGGTTAGGGAGAGTGAGTGAGAGAATAAGAGGAAAATAATAGCAACATGATGGCGGGTTAACAGTGGAAACGAAGTAAGTACAGTAAAGAAAGGGAAAATGGAGGAAATCTTTTTTTTCTTTTTAAGATTTTATTTATTTATCAAAGAGAGAGAATGCATAAGCAGGGGGACTGGCAGAAGGGAGAGGGAGAAGTAGGCTCCCTGCTGGAGCCCAACTCAGGACTTGACCCTGGGATCATCCCGAGCCAAAGGCAGACGCTTAAACCACTGAGCCACCCAGGTGTTCCATGAGGAGGGAATCTTAACGGGGGATGGAATAACCTACCAAGGAGAAGGCCATGAATTGTTATAAATCACAACATTACCTCAAAATATGTTAGATAAGAACTAGTAGAAATAGAACGAAATATTGACAAGTCACAAAGGGAGAATTTTACACACTTTTCACAGAAATCTGCAAGTCAAGTAGACAAAGCATATAAAAGATGCTGCGATTTGAGTAAAAATGTTATGGACTCTGATTAAATAATTTGAGCATGAATTTGGTCTCAACCTCCACACCATAAAGAAACTGCTTCAGATATGAGGCATATTCATTTCTCTCTATGTGATAAATATTGAAATTTGTCAAATTAAAAAAAATAAATACATATAGGAAATAGAAATTATTTGCTAAACAACTTTGATGCTAAAAATATCCAGAGTGTAAATTAAAAATACCTCAGGACTAAAAGACTAACGTTCACTATAGTCCATAATCCATAGAGTAACCAGAGAGGTATTTTAAAAATATGAGTCAGATCAGGTCACTCCCTGTCCAAACTGCCACTAGCTTCGTGTCACAATTAGAATAAAATGTAAAAATTTTAACCATGGCCTTCCAGGTCCCACCCAGCTATTTCTCTCCTTCCACCTTTCTCTTCACTCACTGCTTCCACGCTAGCCTCTTCTGCTACAAGTAAGTCAAGCAAGTTTTTACCTCACGGTCTTTGTACTTAAGCAAGTTTTTACCTCACGGTCTTTGTACTTATGGTTCTCTGTGTTTACTATGATTTCCTTCCAAATTAAAAAAAGAAAAAAGAGAATGAAGCTATTTTCCTCATTCTTGTTCAAATTTACCTCCTAAGAGGGGCATTTGCTGCTCAGGTCATCTCCAATAAGAGTTGAATGTTCAGTGCCAAGAGGGAAAGAACCATCTATCTTCTTCACTTACTGTCATATTCCCAGGAGAGAGAACAGTCCTTGGAACACTGCGGATGCTCAATGAATATTTGTTGAATGAATAGATAAAAGAAAGCACTGCATAATAAGGCCTTTGGAATATGGCTAACGTAGTGTTCTGAGGAAATACATGGTATAGAGCATTTATTTGAAAAGAGTGAAGACCAAAATCTTTTAATTCAAGAAATGAAAGTAAAACAATCAAACAAGTCCAATGAAAGCAGAAAACAAGAAATGAAAAAGAAGAAATTAATTAAATAGAAAACAAAAACTAAAGAAACAAGAACACTTTCTCAGTACAACCAAACATAATAATGTTAAGTAGAAAATAGTTTCAAGATAATCAAATCAAAAGAAGCCACAAGTAAGTAACAAGAAAGAAAAGTGGGACTTACCCTGGGTACTGAAAAGATTTTTAAAAAAAATATGAGAGTACTATACATAACATTATGCCAACAGTTTATAAGATATGAATTATTAACATCAGCTTGTCAAATAGTAAAAACTAGAAGATACCAAGATTCATATAAGAAACATCTATGGTAGTAAAAGATGTAAACTTAAAAGGCCCTGATCCCAACAGTACTATGGGCAAGCTTTGCCCATCTTTAAGAAATAAATAATTCCCATTGCTTTAAGTGCCCCAGAATCTAGGTAAAGATAGGAAGCTACTCAATTCATTTTATGAAGCTAGGACAAAGTTAGTCCCCAAATTGAACTAGAATGGCACAAGAAAACTTTAAGCCAATTTTATCTATAAACACAAATGCAAATAAAACACGAGTAACTTGAATACTGTGGTGAGTTGGAAGAATAATATTTTATGGCCTACTTAGAATTTTCTCAGAAATGTAAAGATGGTTCTAGAAAAAAAATTATTCTAATTTATTAAATTACATTGAGAGGGGAAGACCATTTGATATCTTAATAGATGTTGAAAATTATTCAGTAAAATCCAACACCTATTCACAAGTAAACACACACACACACACACACGCACACTTGCCAGACAAGGAAAAGAAGGAATTTGCCTTGCTGTGCAAAAGTGTATACAATAAGGACTGAAGCAAAAATACCTATTGGCGAAATTTTAGAAGCATTCGCATTAAAATTGAGAAGAAAAGAATGACACTCTTTTTTTCAACTATTTAACGTTGTAGTGGAGGTTGTAAGAGATGCAATAAAATGAATTATAAAGATTGGAAAAGAAGAGAAAAACACCTGCTAATTCTGGATGACAGTGATCGTCAATATAGAAAAACCAAGGGAATTGGTGGCAAACTGTTAGAAGTCAGTGGGATTTGTGGCCCTACACTACACTGGGGCACCTGCCTCTTTTCTCCCTGAGTCTTTGTGGTCCAGTCTCCCCAAAAGTTACTCAGCTTCTCGAAAGCCCATCTCTTGACATTCAAGGTGTGGACTGTGGACCAGCAGCTTCAGTACCACCTGTGCGCCTGTTAGGAATGAAAACGCCAGGTTGCACTTCAGATCTATTGCCTTTTAATAAGAATCCCCAGACAATTCATATGCATATCCAAGTTTGAGAAGCAGTACCCTACACTCTTGTTAGGGACATCGCACAAGCTTTTTCCTTTTTCTGGGAGACTCTTGCCCACTTTATTAATCTTCCAACTCAAACATTTTAACTCAAACTCAAACTTCGCTGACATTTCAGCCTGGAACATGTGCCCCCTATGTGTTTTCTCAAAGAACTCTGTCCTGTTTCTTCATAGGACTTGTCACAGATCACTCTTACTTATGTGTACAACTATTTGGTTAATGTCTGGCTCTTCCTCTAAACCATAAGGTCCTTGACAGAACATGTCTATTTTGTTTACTCTTATTTCCAGGGCACAAGGCCTGGCGTACAGTAGGCACACAATAAATCTTTGTTGAATGAAAAGAAAAACAGTGGAAAGTTTGATCTACATGGCACCTTTCTCTTGGTTATGAAAAGGGCTTTTATTGTCATTGTGACTTAAACCTTGCTTCAATTATTTGGTTAATTCATACAACAGAATAATTTAACCAGAAAAAAGTGTTCTTCATTTTCCTAAACAAGGTTTTCTATTTTTGTTTTCGGTTAGAGACATATAAACTAGTGATTCTCAATCCTAGATTAACTTAAAATCACCTAGAGCTTTAAAATCACCCCAGAGACTTTTATTTCATTGGTGCAGGAACTGATGAGAATGTTATCTCTGGCATTCAAGTTGACAAGCCCCCCAAAGTTAAGTAAATGGACATCAAATAATATTACCTTTCAGCATTCATATAAGTAAATAACTATAAGCTGATGACCGAGGCAAAGGTTATCTTAACCTACAGGCGATAAATTACAACTTAAAAACGTGAAGTAAAAAAGATTTATTATATATGATTTGAAGGACCGCATCATCTGCGTGAGATGCACTAAGATCATGATGTCTATGTCATAGTATTTTGTTTCTTTCCAGGACCTGATTGCTATAGATAGCTTTAAGAATCCCTGAATTATAGGGGCACCTGGGTGACTCAGTAGGTTAAGTGTCCGACTCTTGATTTCTGCTCAGGTCATGATATCAGGGTTGAGGGATCGAGCCTGATGCTGGGCCCCCCACTCAGTGGGGAGTCTGCTTCAGGAGCCTGCTTCTCCCTCTGCCTGCTCTTCCCCCTGCTTGTTCTCTCTCTCTTTCTCGGACAAATAAATATATAAAATCTTAAAAAACAAAGCAAAACAAAACAAAAAACAATTTGGTATTTCAGAAATCCTTTCCCTTTCTCACCTGAATAACACAGAGATCAAAACCTTTCCTTCGATTTCTCCCCCCACACCAGCATTTAGTAGGGGTCCATACCCGTTAACTTGACTATGTGAGGGTCCCATTAGTTTGTTTTTTGGCTTCTAGTTTTATGCATGTCATGAGTCTTTACGTGCCTGGTGATTTTTGATGATGCCAGACTTTGCATCTGCAAAGTTCTTGAAATAATCAGAGTCCTGGGAAGATGTACTATTCCTCCAGGATGCATTTACATTTGCTTCTGTCTGGTTCCTTCATATTATTCCTATTTTAGGCATTGAGATAATTCAAAACTGAACTTCAGTTTCTCTGAGGGCCATTTACTTCTGGTTCACTCAAATCTTAGGGTGCAACTCTCTCATCCTGAAAATGAAGAAAGAAGTTCATAGAACTTCTGGTAGATTCTGGACCTCAATCTCTGTTTCCCAAGCCCCGTGAGGCTGTGAAATGTGCCATTCAACCTCAGTCTCCTTTTCTAGGATTGGAAAACATCCCCAGGGGCAGAGTGTCCCCAAATTTCATCTCCTTTCCCAGGTCTATGTCCTCCACTGGCTTCCGGCTCGGTGTCTCTTCACTATTTTACTAACTCTGATTTCATCAAGCCATTTTTACAAGAGATTTTGTCCAGATTTTCTAATTGTCTTTGGTGTAAGTCTTAGTCTGTCATTGCTAGAAACACAAGTGCATACCATATAATTTTTAAAAATTAATTATATTTTATTATTCTTAAAGTTCTTTCATAAAATTAGCAAACTAGCTCTGACATATTTACAAACTCTTTTCTTAGCAAGAATACGTTTTTATCCAGTGCTTCCCTCTCCCAAACATGGTGAGTACTGAAATTAATTGGGCTTTTCTAGAAGAGGTGCTTGCATTGATTTAAAAGCAGAGCCAGTTTTATGAAATTTAACTTTCGGAGACTTGTTACACCCCAAGGCTTCATAACTAAGTTCACCAGCTCAATGTTTCTCCTACTGGGTCCTCTTTAATTAATTTAGCATGCAGTCCTTAATTAATGAAACATTAAGGCACTCATGAGGGTAAGTACCTGTTAGAAACCTTGCACAAGTTGAAGTAACCAATTTATTCATTTAGCTGTTGCTTTTGCAAAACTTGCCACCAAAGACGATAGGATGTCAATGGTAATTTTAGAGACATTACTTCATTACAAATGGATCGCAGACCATAATTGGTTTCCTTCCTAAACCATGTGTATCATGCACATCTGTTAAAAGAAGAGTTGTTTGCAGTCAACGCAATTTTGCCATTACAAAATCCTCAAAGGGACACAACAACAGAATCCCTTCCAAACTTACGGCTGAAACATAATATTTTTCTTTACCCACTTGCCTGCTGAAGTTAATTGAAATGTAAAACAAGCTAAAGAAAGTTTATAGTTTGAAGGAAAATGCCCAGCTGGAGTCACAGGGCCGATGTGGCGGAGATGGAAACTTTCCAATCTGAAACCATTTCACGGTATGATTTAATGGTGACAACATAGAAGTTCCCAGAAAAATATAATTTCCATTTCCCTTGCTGCAAGTGTTCATCCAGCTTGAATTGTTAATATCCCTGAACTTAGAGCAACACCATAAAGTGTTCCGAAAATCAGTGATTTTTTTCTGTTATTTTCCCCCAGATGTGGCCAGCAAGAGCAGAACAGAACAGAAATGGGCACAATCTTTATTGTAAGTGTATCTTGGAAAAATTGCTTTGTGAGAGGCCAGAAGTATTCGAGATTATAAAGTACACATTTAAGAGTATTAGAGAAATATGAGATCAATGAAAATGTGAATGGCCATCTTCATGACTGGGCAAACTTAGGTCAGATATTTATTCTGAATAATATTAACTAAGACGGACATTCACTATGGAAATATATCAGATCAGTGAGTAGAAAACAGGAAAGGAACTGATATGGGCATTTGATAATATAGTTGTTGCCTCTCAGGATTAACCACAATCAAACAAAAACACCTCAAAATACAAGTCTCTTCAGTCACTCTAAACTCAAGTGTAGGAAAACGAATTATCAAATTGACATCATATCTGGCCTCCAGCACTGAGGCAACATCCTGGTTGGTGGGTTGCATGCCTGGTCTCTCCATGCCATTTCTGGGAGGAGAGTCCATTATTCTTTCCCTTCTACAGGCAAGAGCATCAAGCAAACACAAGCAGCCCTTTAATGATTCTGTATGAAGGCTGGTGTTGGGTCGACAGTATCTCATTTTATTATCTTGCCCCTAAAAGCAGAGCTAATTAAGAGTGCATTAAATGTTAGAATTTTCCTTAGGAATTGTGAAGTGAATCAATTTCAGTAAAGATGAATCAGACTTGGGGCGCCTGGGTGGCTCAGTCTGTTGGGCATCCGACTCTTGGTTTCACTCAAGTCATGATCTCATGGGTCGTGGGATCAAGCCCTGCGTCAGGTTCGGTGCTCAGCAGGGAATCTGTTTGAAGATTCTTTCCCTTTGCCCCTTCCCTCATTTCTGCTCTCTCTCAGATAAATAAATAAATCTTTAAAAAAAATGAATTAGCCTTGTTAGAAGTGCTGAGGAAAATGATCATGACTTAACACTTGTATGTTTGGCAAGAAGTTCCACTCAGTCTTATGCAAGGGCTCTGGTATCTAGTATGTATTGCATGTTCCCAAAGAAAGATATTTAATTCTGAATCACAGACCTACTTGAAGATATATTCCATAGAAATGTGTTGAAGCCAGCCTGCTATAAGTTCATGATGGTCCAGGGTCACAAAACTCCATACAGGTGGCTGTTTTAATACTATTTAAGATGGTTATATGATATTAACATATTTTGTCGGGCTGATCTTATATCATGGATGGCCTGTTAGTTTCCTATTGCTGCAATGTAACAAATTGCCACAAACTTAGGGTCTTAAAAATAGTAGAAATTTGTGGGGTGCCTGGGTGGCACAGTCATTAAGCGCCTGCCTTTGGCTCAGGGTGTGATCCCAGAGTCCTGGGATCGAGCCCCACATCAGGCTCCTCCACTGGGAGCCTGCTTCTTCCTCTCCCACTCCCCTTGCTTGTGTTCCCTCTCTCGCTGGCTGTCTCTCTCTGTCAAATAAATAATAAAATCTTTTTAAAAAAATAGTAGAAATTTGTTATCTGGCAGTTTTGGAGATCAGAGATCTGAAAAGGGTCTTATGGTGCTAAAATTGAGCTGTCAGCAGGGTTGTATTCCTTCTCAAGGCCTTAGGGAAGAATCTTTCCTTGCATTTTCCAGTTTGTAGAGACTGACTACAGTCCTTGGTTCGTGCTGTATCATCACCTCTGGTTAGGTTGCTTCATCTTCTGATCTCTGATCTTCACGCCTCCCTCTGATAAGGACCCTTGTGATTTTATATTGGCACTGTCAAAGACAAATGCAGTCAGACATTAATTAAAGCAGTGAAACCAGATTTTATTCAGTGACTGCCGATGGTAGGAGGAAGAGCTGAGCTCCATTCCAACCTGTGTAGAGTGATTGTGGGTTTTCAAAGGAGACTGAGGGAGGAGACTGGGGGAATGGCTTCGGCACGGTCAGAGAAATGAAAATCATAAGAAGCAGGAAGTGGGGGCTGGTCCACATGAATCCATCTAGGTTCGTTAACTGGCACTCTGCAAATTTAGGCTCTCCTCCCACCGAGACTGGGAGATAGGAGTCTCTATCTTCAGGAGTTGGCTGGAACAAACAGTAAATTCTTCTGGCAGACTTGAGTTTTCTCAGGCAGGCACTTTATTTTATTTTTATTTTTTTTAAAGATTTTATTTCTTTCTTTCTTTATTTGACAGAGATAGAGACAGCCTGTGAGAGAGGGAACACAAGCAGTGGGAGAGGAAGAAGCAGGCTCACAGCGGAGGAGCCTGATGTGGGGCTCGATCCCATAACGCCGGGATCACGCCCTGAGCCGAAGGCAGACGCTTAACCGCTGTGCCACCCAGGCGCCTCTCAGGCAGGCACTTTAAATGGGGGCTAGAATCATCTGAAGGATGTACCCTCAAGCTGTTAGAAACTATGCTAGCATTTGTTTAAGCTTTTAAAGACCATGGTTGAGGCCTAGTTGGGAAGAGGGCTCAGAGGAGCCTCGCTAGAGTTTGATCAAGAAAATCCTTGTCACCACCTGGACAATCTCTCTATCTCAAGATTCTTAATCAGATCTGCAAAGATCCTTTCACCCCTGAAGATAACATATTCTCAGGTTCTGGGAATTAAGACCTGTTCATCTTTGGGAGCCCATTATTCTGTCTACCATGGATAGCAATGCTAGAACCCTACCTCCAGCAAAGTATGTTTCTCCAGTAAATTTTAAGTTTTGATGGCTTTCTATATCTATGGTTGGTCAACCAAACTTCCTCACATTCTTTTCAGACAAAAGGACAAATATCTTTAACCCATTTGCTGCATAAGGGAACTTAACCTAAGAGATATTAAGAGCCTCACTCAAAGTTCTGAAATGATGGTGACTGCACTAACACCTGTTTTTGATTTCTTAGTTACAAGTTTTTTATACCATATGGCATTGATTTTAAAAGCATTGCATCTACACATAAACATGAAAAGGTGAAACAAAACAAAACATACTTATGGCCTGAAAAAAGACATTCAGTTTTTATGAAAAGCTCATTTACTCATATTCTGATTGCTTTTTGTTTTTTTTAATTGAAAATGTGGTTTAATTTCTTCAAGATTGTAGGTCAATGGACATGGAAATGTTCTCAACTTTTGGAGCCTTCTTTATGCTTTGCTGAACTAGTCATGGAGGATAATTACACTCACCAAAGTGAATTTTTTATGACCAACTCTGTGATAACAATGATTTTATCTAGTTTCCAAATTAATTTACTTATTCATGTAATCAAAAAACAGTGAGTATGAACTATAAAAGCTCTATTTCCTTAAGAGGTTTTTGCATAGGGAGTATTTTCTTTACCAGTGTATCTTCAGTCCCTGGCAGTGCCTTGGACTTTGGTAATCAGTAACTGACACTGAGAAGTAAACAAGTTTGATGTAGCTAGGAGGGAGAAGAAACACAGACAGAACGCCAATGGATAGGGCAGCCCCTGACTCAGTCAGGGAGGAAAGGGGTCAACGAAGGCCAGTAAGTAAGGGGATCCCCTAAAATGTATGTGAAAGTGGACTGACAATACAAAGAGTAACAACCATAGACCAGATGGGGATGGAGAAGGGCATTGCAAGGGAGGAAAAGGGACCATGGTATGGATGAAATTGTAGAGACACTGTAATGACTGGTTGTCACATAAAATGATATAAAAATTTTTCTCTATTTGAGTGTAAGGAGTGCAGGTTATTTTCTCAGGTGTGACTGTGTGTAAAAATGATTTGATTATTTGATGCTTGATAAGCCACAGTCACCTATGTTACCATTTAAAATGTCATATGAATCTACCCATAACTGACAAGGTATGAGGTGTGTGTGATATTAAGACATTTGGAGGGGCACCTGGGTGGCTCAGTTGGTTAAGTGTTTGCCTTCAGCTCAAGTCATGATCCTGGAGTCCTGGGATTGAGCCCCATGTCCAGCTCCCTGCTCAGCGGGAAGTCTGCTGCTCTCTCTACCTCTGCCCCTCCTCACTTGTGCTCTCTGTCTCTCACTCACTCTCTTTCTCAAATAAATAAATTAAATCTTAAAAAAAATTTGGAGACGACCTCATAATTATTAAGTTGAAATACTCTCTTGCCTTTGAAATGAAAAGGAGATTGATCGATCTGCATCATTGAGGTGCAGAAAATAATTATAATTAGAGGATGCTTGGAACCTTTGTAAAAATTTTGGTAGATAGTAAAGTGAGTTTGGTTAAGGGACCCTGTAAAATGCCTCTTGAAAGCTTGCACACCCAATTCTCTCAGCATCTCAGGTAAGTAAAAAATTTAAATCTGAAGCTGCAAAGAACTACAGAATTTAGAAATCCTTTAGTTTTCAAAAGTTTTTCCTCGGATAAATAGTGCTTAACTCATTAGACTGAAAAAATTTTTAAAGATTTTATTCATTTTATTTGAGAGAAAAGAGAGACCAAGAGCAGGAGCTGAAGGAGGTGTGGAGGGAGAGGGAGAAGTAGACTCCCCGCTGAGCAGGAAGCCCAACGTGGAGTTCGATCCCAGGACTCGGAGATCATGACCTGAGCCAAAGGCAGACACTTACCCAACTGAGCCACCCAGACACCCCTAGACTGTAATTTTTATAATAAAAACATATTTTTTTCATGATGTGGAGAGATATAGGGGATTAAATAATATTTTAATGTCCTCAGCCAAGTATCAATTCCAATGACACTTGTCTTTCACGTGTGTATTTCACACATATTACTTGATCAACAGCCTCTCAATGATGTGACACACTTGAAACACTTTCTTCCTCTCTTTGTAAATGACACCATAGTCTCAGTTGTTCAGACCATCTTGACTCTTCTCTTCCAGTCCCACCCCACAGCCCAACCAGCAGGGTTTTCTTTCGTGTTTATTTTCTGTCTCCTCTCCTTGAATGTAAGCTTTGAGGCAATAGGGATAGTGTCAGTTCTGTTCATAAACAAATCATCAGTGTCTAGACAGAGCAGATATTAAATGCATATTTATTGAATGGATAATAAAAACACAAATAACATCTTTTTGTATAAGGTATGTATTCTCTTAGGTGAGATTTTTGAAAGGCACAGAAGGGTGTAAAGAGTAAAACAGGAGCCCTTGTAATTTTGTATCCAGAGATAATCACTATTAATAGTCAAACATATTCCCTCTGAGAATCTAAGAGTAAATATTTTCAGTCACTTTGCAATAGATGTCTAAAAGGTGAATTAAGACATCAGAGAAAAGGGGCGCCTAGGTGGCACAGCGGATAAGCGTCTGCCTTTGGCTCAGTGTGTGATCCGGCATTATGGGATCGAGCCCCACATCAGGCTCCTCTGCTAATGACCCTGCTTCTTCCTCTCCCACTCCCCCTGCTTGTGTTCCCTCTCTCGCTGGCTGTCTCTCTCTCTCTGTCAAATAAATAAATAAAATCTTTAAAAAAAAAAGACATCAGAGAAAAATAATCGTGATGATTATTTTGGTGATGATTTTTGAATCTGACACCAAAAGCAAAAGCAACAGAAGTAAAAATAAACCAGTGGGACTACATCAAACTAAAAAGCTTCTGGGCAGGAAAGAAAGCCATCAACAAAATGAAAAGGCAACTTACTGAATGAAAGAAAATATTTCTGAATCATATATCTGATAAAGGGGCTAATATCCAAAACAAATGAAGAATTCATACAATTCAATAACAAAACTCCAAAAAATTTCAATTAAAAAATGGGCAGAAGATGTGAATACATTTTTCCAAAGAAGATATACAGATGGCTAATAGGTATTTTAAAATATTTTTTACATCATTAATCATCAGGCAAATGCAAATCAAAACCATAATGTTAGAATGGCTATTATCAAAAAGACTAGAAATAACAAGTATTGGCAAGGGCGTGGAGAAAAGGGAACACTTGCGTACTACTGGTGGAAATGTAACTGGTGCAGCCATTATGGAAAACACTATGGAGGTTCTCCAAAAAATTAAAACTAGAACCACCATACAGTCCAACAATTCTACTTCTGGGTATTTAACCAAAGAAAATGAAAACATTAACTCAAAAAGATATGCACACCCCTATGTTCATTTGCAGCATTATTTGTAATAGCCTTGGTCTGGAAACTACCTAAGTGTCCATTAATAGATGAATGGATAAAGAAATATATACACAATGGAATATTATTCATCCAATAAAAAAGTGAAATTTTGCCATTTGCAACAACACAGATGGACCTCGATGGCTTTATGCTATGTAGATAAGTCAGACAGAGAAAGAAAAATACTATGTGCTCTCTCATATGTGTAATGTATACCTATATAAAGCTAAGCTCATGTATACAGAGAACATATTGGTGGTTGCTGGAGGTCAGGCACGGGAGAAATATGTGAACTGTTTTTGGGGGATTTTGGCTTAAATAAATTGAATTTTAAAAAGATATTTCATTTATTTATTTGTCAGAGAGAGAGAGAGAGAGAGCACAAGTTGGGGGAGTGGTAGGCAGAGGGAGAAGCAGCGGGGAGCCTGATGTAGGGCTCAATCCCAGGACCCCAGTATCATGGCCTGAGCTGAAGGCAGACATTTGACTGAGTGATCCAGGCACCCTTAGTCATCTGTTTTAGATTCTGCTCTGAGTTTAACTGGGACAGTTTCTCAAACTTTCCTTATTTTGATGACCTTGATGGTTTTGAAGAGCATTGGTCAGGCATTTTATAGAATGTTCTTAATTTAGCTTTGTTTGATATTTTTCTCATGATTTGACTGGGGTTATTGGTTTGGGGAGGAAAATCACAGAGGTGAAATCATATCAAGAGTGTATGCTATTGGGCTGCCTAGGTGGTTCAGTCGGTTAGGTGTGTGCCTTTGGCTTAGGTCATAATTCCAGGATCCTGGGATCGAGCCCTGAATCAGGATCCTTGCTCTGCAGGGCCTCTGCCCATCCTCTTGCTTGTGCTCTCTCTCTCTCTCTGACAAAAAAATAAATAAAATCTTTAAAAAAAGGCATATATGCTATCAACAGGACTTATCATTGATAATGTCAACCTTGATCATCTGGCTAAAGGTAGTGTTTGCCAGGTTGCTCCACTATAAAGTTACTTTTTTCTCCTTTTCCATACCCTATGGAAATAAGTCACTAAGCAGAACCTGCACTAAAGGGGTGAGAAGTTATATTCCACCTTCTTGAGGGGGGTGTATCCATGTAAATTATTTTGAGCAATTCTGAATGGAAAATTTGTCTCTTTTCCTCCATTTATCTATTTATTCAATCATGTAATTATGGATAGTATATATTAATGAATATTTATCTATTTAAATTATATTTATTATTTGTACTTAATTATATCTGTTTATTTAATTGTATTTATCTATTGTACTTAGTTAATTGTATCTAATGTATTTATATACATTGATATTTTGCCTGTAATTTTGTTGAATCCATAGATTATTTGGGGAAAATTGATGATATACTGAATCTTTATATCCATGAACATGGTATGTCTCTCTTCATTTACTTATTTATTTTTGTCTTTTTATTGTCTTTGAATAAACTTATTTTTCTTTCCCTTCCAGAAAGATCTTGCACATCTTTCATTGAATTAGTTGCTGAATTTTAATTTATTTATGTTGCCATCTGTCTCAGTCAGGATTCATGCAGAAGATAGAAATCAGACCTGCAAGTAAAAAAAAAGAAAATTTAATATCAAGATTTATTAACTAGTAAAAGATGAGTAACTTCTAAAAATGGCAAAAAAGAACTCTAAACAATACAAAAATATCAAATGTAGGTAGCAGTTATTACCTTTAGGGCTTAGGGAAATTTTCAAAAGGAAGAATACATTTAGAAGAGCTCTCCGCCCAAGGCTGAGATCAGATTTCATTGGAGAGAGAGAGTGTTTGTGGCTCACTGAATGGTGGAGAAGTTCAAACAGAAGCTAAAGACTGAGTTAGGTGAGTAGGCCATTGGGATGCCAGTGCCTGGCAGAGAGGAATCTCTCTGTTAAGGTGCCAAAGAAACCAGTTAGTGGGTGTGTTACACTACTTCTCCCACACATCTCTGGCAAAAAGTTGCTTCCTTGGGTACCAGCAAAACTTGTTGAAATGTGGGCATCGCTGAATCTTTTTCATACCACTAACATCCAAACTATAAACAAGGATGTAAACTAAAACAAGGAAGACAAGCTCTTCTTCTGATATGCCTTATAGTGTCCCACTAGTGCCCCCTATTGACAGATGCTAACATTGTGCCTGAAGGCAAGGGAGAAGTGTTTACAGGATCCATCCAGATCTAGAATAACAAAGACAAGGAAAGGTAGATGAGGCATGCTATAAAACAGTATTTTTTAAAAGAGAATATTCTCACTATAACTGGTACATAGAATTTTCTTGAATTTTTGTCCATTGATATTATATTTGGCAACTTTTATATAGAATTTTCTCTGATACATAGAATTACCATGACTTTTTGCCTATTGGTATACTTAGAAACTTTGATAAACCCCCTTATTAATTCTAATTTATCTGTATATTCTTCTGGTTTTCTATGTTGACTACTATATTACTTGTGAATAATGACCCTTTATTTTCTTCTTTAGAATACTTAGTTTGGTTTTTTGTTTTTGTTTGTTTGGGGTCCCCCCCCCGTTGTCTAATTGAGCTGATTAGGACTTACAGGACAATGTGAGGTATAATTGGTGATAGTCACATTCTTAACATACTTCTGAATTTGAAGGGAATGATTTTAATATTTCACCACTGACTATTGTATTTTTTGTAGTTTTTTTTTTGTAGATATACTTGATAGGTTTTAGAAAGTTCCTCTATATTCCAAAATCTAAGAAATTCTCATCATTGGAGTCATTTTTTTAAAGGCATACTTTCAAGAAGAACTTTATTGAAATTATAGGAAGACTTTATTTAATTTTAGTTTCACTGAAATTATTAGTGTTTATTAGAAACAGAGTATAGCTAATGTTATTAATATTTAACATCTTACAGTTTATGAAAATCCTTCATTTTGCTGCTTATTTGAATCACATAACAACCAGTCGAGGCAGGAGAAGGTGTAACAGAAACTGTTACTTGCTTTCTAAAATCCATTCTCCCTTTTTCCCTTTTTCTGTAGCTGGGGCACATGGCCACTCAACATAAAAATACCTTTCTCTTTGCAGTGGAGGTGGCTTTGTTACTTTGTTCTGACCAGTAGGATGTAAGTTGAAGTGTCTCATAGCATTTCCATGGGGATCTTTTTAAATAGTTGATGTGCACCCTTTGTCTCTTTCCTCCAGCTGGCTGCTCAGAACATAGGTAATACCATCTTGGGCCATGAGCATGAAGGCTGCCCCTTCATGATGTGAAAGGAGTGAGCTGGAAGGAGGAAGGGACTGGATTCCTGAGGACCATGTGGAGCAGAGCCACTTGCCAAGTCATTAATGTACTTTTGCATGAGAGAGAGAAATCAGCTTTGTATCTTGTTCAAACTACTTTTACTTGTGTTTCTCATATTTACTTCTTTTATTCAAGAGAGAGAAGAAATACAAATATATGTATTTATTTGCTAGTATTACGTATATGGTAGGATAAACCATTACACTTAAAAGTTGTAGTTACCAAAAAGGAGCTGGAGGGAACAGGGTGGATGGAACAGGAATAAAATCTGTACTTATGTGAATATATCTTGTTGGGTAGATTTACCCCTGGAACCACGTAAATATTTGATAAAATTGTAAACATAAATTAAAATATCAATCACTAATATAAAAACAAAGGAAAGCAATTCAATGTTGTGTATTGAGTTAGTGGTATAACCAACAGGGAAGGACTATTTCAAATGATTTTGTAACACAGCAATGTGTCTGTGAATCCCCAACGTAATATACCCTAGTAACAAAAAGAATTGCAAAAATATTTTAAAACGTATTCAATAATCATACTATTATTGGCAGTGTTGGTATTGCATTAGATGCAGTTGTGTGTAATTGTGGGATAAATTTAATGGTTTATTTATGTTGATGCTGTTTAGAATAAGGATAAATATCATATAGTCCTAATTTGACCTGGAGTTAAAAGTATGAGTTCATCGTGTGTTCTACCTTAAAAAGAAGTCTTATCTAGCTCTTTTCACCAAAAGGTCCTGAAACAAAGGCCAACCCAGTAATATTGAATAACCACAGTGCCAAAAGTCTTAAAAATATTCCTTTAAAAGTTACCAGGGCTTCTTGAGAAAAATGGCTGATTCCAAATCCTGTGCAGAAACTGTACAAAATGAGACTGTCCTATTCTTATTGCAAAAAACAGGATAACACTACTATCAGATATTAGTAGGGTCATATATAAAAAAAAGGCATGAACCAACCTGTAGATGGTACAATCTCTCAATAAAGATAATAGTTGTAATGTATTCAAGCACAGCAAGTATGTTTACATCACAAAAGACAAAACAAAACAAAACTCTTAATGGTCACCTTTGGAAGTTGTTAGTGAAATAACTCTTTATTTTGAAAGAAGCAAATAAAGGGAAAGAAGCATTTTCTTGCTTTTCCTGCATGAAATATTCCTCAAAGTCACTACAGAGCCAATGAAGGGAAACTTCTCTTTATGAAAGTGCTTCTGCTAATGATCATGGAAGGAACAATAAGATTAACACACCACCATTTTGCAACCCCAAGTGAATTAATGGATCTAAGCAATGGTTGTTAGGAGCTAGCATCACAGAAAGAGACATCCAGGGGCACCTGGGTGCCTCAGACAGTTAAGTGTCTGCCTTCGGCTCAGGTCATTGTCTCAGTGTCCTGGAATCAAGCCCTGTGTCAGGCTCTCTGTTCAGTGGAGAGTCTGTTTCTTCCCCTCGTTCTCCCTCTGGGATCTCTCTAGCTCTCATTCTCTCTCAAATAAATACATAAAATCTTAAAAACAAACAAACAACCAGACAGTCAAACATATATGCACCACTACCTGTGAAGCATCCTTGGAAAAAACTGAAGCTGGAGCCAAGTAAAATGATTTCCCTAATTTTGGATGAAGAGGAAATACAAAGGACAGAGAGACATGGTAGAGGATACTTTAGGGATGAAATCAGCAAAATACAGACTACGGGGAAATCTACATAAAAGCAACTGGTTCTTCAATAAAGAAGGAAAAGAAAAGAGCTTGATGGAGGAAGAACCTGTAAATTAGGAGTGGCTAAAAAATTATGTTCACTGATCACAAGGTAGAGATTTTATTTGGATCCCGTTTAAATATTTTATTTATTTATTTTTTGAGAGAAAGAGGGAGAGAGTGCTGGTGAGAGACAGCTTGTGAGAGTGGAGGGAGAGGCAGAGGGGGCAGGAGAGGGAGAAGGAAAGAATCCAAAGCAGACTCTGCAACAAGCCAGGAGCCCAGTAGGGGCTCGATCTCACAACCCTGAGATCATGACCTGAGCCAAACCAAGAGTCCCTGTATAACTGACTGAGACACCCAGGCAACCCTGGATCCTGTTTAAAACATCAGTGAAATAATCAGGGAAATTTTAACTCTGACTGGATATCTGCCAGTATCGAGGAATTAGGATTAATATTTTTAGATGTGATAATGATACTCTGATTTAGCTTTTTAAGAGTCCTTAGATACATCCTGAAATATTTATGGTTGAAATAACAAGATGTTTGGAATTTGCTTCAAAGCCAACTGGAGCAGATGGAAGAAGGGAGCTCACATACAGATGAAGCAAGACGGCTACTTAATGAAACTGGGTGATTTTCTTCTATTAAACTAGACTCCACTTTCGTATATGCCTGACATGCTCTCCAAAAGCATATAAAAACAAATACCACTGACTCTATGTTAAACAGGAAATCAGGAGCTGCCTGGTTTCAGGTAGGCAAGGCAGACTGAAAAGTAGCTTTGTGGTACTACAGGATGGCCCTGGTGGAAGGTCAGGGGAGTTGGTTTCTACACCTGGTCTTATCACTAGCCAGTTGGTGAAAGTAGACAAGTCACTTCACTTCTCTGGGCCAAGGTTTCTACATCTGTCAAAGGAGAGTTTAAGTTATTGAATTTCTAACATTCTTTCCAGCTTTGGTGGGGCAGGAGAGGACGGAGTGACGAGTATATGATATGGCCGGTCTCATATCATTCTTGTGTTTTCCTAACTATTTGCTTTTCCAACCATACAATCCCTTTGGCCTTTGGAATAAACGTACTTGCTTTTCATTGGAACCTAACTGAACTCCCTACGCTCTTAGATGGTTCTCAGCTGCTTCCCCCGCCCAGCTCTTGGGGCTCCCCAGCACCGTCCTCTTCTTTCCCTGCATGGACATTTCACAAGTCCTATCACAGTTAAGGAAGGGTGTTAGAAACGGGAACGAAAAATTAAACAAAGAGTAATCAACTGTGGTTTTTGTCCTTGAGAATTTATGGTTCTTAAGTGAGAGTTACACGAGCATAATTGCCATACGGTGAGTTGAAGGTGGTATATGTATAACGCACGGACATTTGGATCAGTGCAGATGGAGCTGAGGTTTGTCAATAGAAAAATGTGAAGATTATGTCTGTATATTTGAAATATTTACAGTGGTGTCAAGTGATACAAGTTTAGAGAGGCAGCCCGGTGTGGTAGTAAAGAAAAGGGACTCTTGAATGCTAACCTACTTTCATGCTTGAGGGGCGCCTGGGGGGCTCTCGCGGTGAAGCATCTGCCTTCAACTTGGGTCATGATCTCAGGGTCCTGGGATCAAGCCCCACATGGGGAGCCTGCTTCTCCCTCTCCCTCTGCCCCTCTCCCCTGCTTGTGCTCTCTCCCACACTCTCTCTCAAATAAATACATAAAATCTTAAAAAATGAACTACGTTTGTGCTTGAAAGCCAGCTCTGCTGCGACGACCTGGTGGTGACTGGGCAGTTACTCAGTCTCTCTCTGCTTCAGATCTCTCACCTGTAAAGTGGAGATTATTACACTACCTTTTCAGAGGGTCGCTTTCAGGATTAAATGATCTAATAAGTGTGAAGCACTTACAGTGCCTATCAAACACTGTGTAACACTGGATATGAAGGTGAACACTGTATTTTATACAATATATAATAATAATTTACTCTGATTATTCACCTACTTTATGGCATAAAAATACTTCACCTAGTGCCAATTTTGAGGAGACTCACATTCCTGAGGATGATAATCAGGTTGTCGTAATTCTGCTACATAGGACACAAAATTCTAGAAGCGAGCATAAACTATACCTTCCTCACTTATGAAGAAGTATAAAATAGGGAGAACGTGCACAGCAAATCATTCCGAGGGAAAAAATGAAACAAATGTAGACAATTATAAAAATGTGTCTGGAGGGAATTCACATTAGTCTGAAAATTATGGTGAGTAATTTAATTTGACATCTTTTAATCAAATGTCCTGAATTAGAAGTCACAGCTAAATATGCCCATGAGGAAATCTTGTCAGCTGCAAACACACAGAAATATAATAGAGAAACATTCATGTTTCTTTATTTTAAAAACAGATGTCCTGAGGTTTTGAAATTTTTATTTGTGCCCATATATCATTTGAGAATATTAAAATCACCCCTTCCTTACATGAATGGAACTGTTTCACTAGAAGAATCGTGGCTTCACTGGTTCCTGTCTGGAAGGGTGTTCTCAGATGGTCAGATCTTAAAAACATGAGCCAAATCTTCTTTTAGGAGGTTTTTGAGATGGAGAGAAGATTACTTCTGGGGGGCCCGGTGGACCCCTTGAGGTCACAGAAGAAGCCTTTTAGAGGAAAGCGAATGTTCTTTGGCTCTTATGGGATGACTGAAGCCTTGACTATACCACATAAATCAGTGGCTGGGTTGGTGGTGGTGGTGGAAACTGTTAGTGTCTGGTCGTACACTTAGAGGTTGCTTTTCTTTCAGGGCAACATCTCTTATATAGAGACTTATATAATTAACTTCTTAAAGGATGACGATAAAAAAACACATAGCCACCTGTTCGTGGAGGTGAAGTGAACGTAAAGGGAGAGGCTATTCCCCTGGTTCATCCTTGGTTGCTTTACTGACCTATTCTTGAAACTGTATGCTTCTTTCCCCTCTTCTCTTCTCTCCCTCTCTCTCTTTTTTTCATGAAGCATAGGGAATATAAAGTCAGGATTTTACTGACATTTGAAACAGAGAGTTTGATCACCAAGGGTTTTCTTATTCGTATACGGTTTCTTAAAGATTGGAATTTTAATGGCTTGTTTTGTGAAAATTCAGGACCCCTCCCCTTCCTCCCTCCCTGATTTCTAGAGTCATCCAGCAGACTCTAGCACACTGGGGAACATCCTGTGCTTTATTACTGAGGAGGAAGATGATTTAAAAATTACACATGAACTTATACCCTGTGATGTCTTTTGCCAAACAGCAAGACGCCTACAGAGCCCACAGAACGTGGTGTGATTGAGGGGTGTGAGGGAAGTGCCTGGGTCACGGCGGGGGTTCATTCCTATAATAGAATCCCCCGTTAAAATGCATATACTGCACAAAGAATGAGTAGAGTTACGGATTGGCCCTTCGGTGTGCAATAAATAGTTATGCACATAGGACCCCAGGAAGGGATGGGGGGGCAGGTGCCGGATTCAAAGGAGGAGGGAGTTAAAAATGTAAGTGGAATGTCATGGTTTAAGAGCCCGACTGATTTTCTATGTGTATTCTTTTCTACTTCTTGTCTGCCTCCTTTTCACCTTCTCCATGTGGATGGCAACCCACTTACTGTTCCAATCCATCACACATATTGACCCACCTGAGCCTTTCAATGTGAATTGGGGGCAGCTGCTGCTGTTCTTTCATCTGGTGCCCACATCCTCCTAAACCTGGGATTATACAGTCCATGCTAATGACACCTGAGCGTGTGGCCCGTCTTCTAGGAATTGGCCATTTCCTCTGATTTCTGCTTCTTTTCTTTAAATTTACTTATTTATTTTAGAGAGAGGAACAGAGAGAGTGAGAGTGTGCAGAGGGGCAGAGGGAGAGGGAGAGAGAAACTTTAGCAGATTCCACACTGAGCACAGAACATGACATCAGACTCGATCCCACTGGCCCCAAGATTGTGACCTGAGCCGAAATCAAGAGTTGGATGCTTAACTGATTGAGCCACCCAGGGGCCCCCTTCTGATTTCTTCTTAAGGCATATGGGCTTCCTGACCCAGAAACCTAGGAGACAATAACCTTTGCACAGAGATGATCAACGATGATGATGACGGGGCGCCTGGGTGGCTCAGTCCGTTAAGTGTCTGCCTTCAGCTCAGGTCATGATCCCAGGGTCCTGGGATTGGGCTCCACATTGGGCTGCTTAGCGGGGAGTCCGCTTCTCTCTCTGCCAGGCCCTCCCCCGGCTTGTGCTCTCTCCCTCTGACAAATACATGAATAAAATTTTTTGAAAGATGATGATGATGATAATTAACTGATTGCTAATGAGGACTTTGTGTCAGGCGTTCTATGAAGTGATTTAGATGTCCTAGTGTTTAAATCTCACTATTGGTCTTACAACTTCAGGAACTATGTTTATTCCCATTTTACAGATCAGGGAATTGAGACCCTTTAGCTCAAGTAACTTGCCCAGCACTACACCGGAGGTAACTCAGGCTGTGTGGTGCTGGAACTCATGTTTTTAATTCATTCCCTGAGTTAGTATGACTTTCACTTACAGGTACTCAGCTCAAATAACTAAAGAATTTCAATATCACAGGTTACTGACTGTTCTGTGTGACTGAGGTGAGAATAGCCCGTTTCTGCCTTTTCATCTGTTTGCCCTTCTGGGGAAATTCTCAAGATCATTTACTGGTCATCAGTGGCCCTTAATGAGGGCCTGGTTTTCTGTTGGCAAGAACCATCCATACGTTCTTCTGCTCTTGTGTGCGCCCTTGGCCTGAGGAGTCGTTTCCCTGAGGCGCCTTCGCTGAGTTGCCTGTGTATCTCCTCGGTAGGAACGGCCCAGCCAACCCTAAAGCGAGGGTGTGTCAGAGATCAGAGATGCGATGCCTCCCCAGTGAGTCACACTCCGTCTCCCTCTGAGCTCCTCTTGTCCTGCGTCTGCCTGCTTCTCATCAACCCTGTTTCTCCACCAGGAGTGACTCAGCTCTGTTGTCCTTTCAACTGACTCGAAAATGGGTGGCTGTCTTGTCCCAGTAGGATGGCTTGGCTGCCTTGAATCTTCTTTAATTCCTGTCTGTAAAGTGCTGAGGTACTTCATACAAGCCAACAACACGCATATACAGCCAACAACCCTTCCTTGTAATTGTCATGGCTTGTCCATGTACTCACCACACGCCTTCGGCCATGCAGACCTGTGTACATGCTTCTGTTTCTCTAAGTAGCAGCAAGTGCTGGGTGCCAGAGGCGTCTCCACCACTAGAGTAGGGCAGGACAGAACTCACCTTGGAATAGTTGAGGACAGCCCTCTTCGTTTGGAGGAGAGGGCGGAATTAACCCTGTTGTACTATGAGTGCTTAGAAAATTGGTAATTCAACTCTGAAAGTAGCAGACGTTAGATCGACTGCTGAGCAGTTCCGGAGGGACGTGTTTGGGGGGACGGCTGTGTAGGTGAACTGTCTAGTGAACTTATCAATCGGGGCTACATCAATAGTCAATATTCAGATCCAATATAGAGACAGTCTGTGATACTAGAGATTATCTTTTTTTTTTAAGATAAATTCATTTATTTTTAGAGAGAGAATGAGTGCATGAGCACAGGGGAGGGGGCGAGGGGTAGAGGGAGAGGAAGAGAGAGAGACTTAAGCAGACTCCATACCCAGTGTAGAGCCCAACGTGGAGCTCAATCTCAAGGCCCTGAGGTCATGACCTGAGTGGAAACCAAGAGTTAGATGCTTAACTGACTGTACCAACCAGGTGCCGCATTAGAGATAATCTTTTTCCAATGTGCTGTTGGTACCCATAGGAGCAAGGATTTGTAGCAGAGGATTTTGTCTTTACCCCTAAGATCTAGATCCAACATATGAATGGCCATCTGGGCATGTAGAATGTTTCTCTTCCCAGCATCGTCCAACCTGAGACTCATTCTGGATCACCTTGTGTTCTGCCAACGTGGCTTCATACTGTTATGTAGCCTGGTTCTACTACAGCCCAGATTTCCGCAGTGTCACACCAGCAAGGAAACTGGCGATTGAAAGAACTTCCATCAGGGAGACCCTGGCCGTTCTGGCTGGGTGCTCCTCCCCTGAGCATAGAACTGGGGTGTGGGCAGCCCACCACAGACAGATTGGTTTTTCTGGAGAACTACACTGTGCTGCTGGCCATGACTTTTATTAGGATTAGGGCTTGTGCACAACTTTCTAAACTTTAAGACATGATTCGCCAAGGCTGATTTCTAATCAGAAGCAGAGACTCTCTGCTGTAATTGCACAATTCAAGAGAGGTCTGGGATGGACCGGTCTCTCTCTTCCAGACCCTTTGAAGCATAAGGAGACTCTGGATTTAGGAGCCTAGAGGATGATAGATGATCTGTTGTTGCCTCAGGCCCTAGCATTTGCACTTTGGGAATATATAAGGGGAAGCTAGTATGAACAAACACCTTAGATATCATATATTTATGGCCACGCATATGTTTGTGGCTGTGGGCATATTTATGCATGAGGCGGGGGTGGGAAGGAGAACGTATACCTTGGCTATTAATATTTATCACTGGGAAAATAAATACTAGACTGAAGTTAAAAAGTGTATATATGATTTCTTTTCTATAAATGCAGAATGGCTATCTGTCCTGGAGATAAATTCAAACTACTAGTTAAACCATAACTCATAAATCATCTTGTGTAGACACAACATCAGTATCATGATTAGTAAAAAAACAAAGAGTGGAACAAGATTTCAGACATACCGAGCAGTTATAAGGATTCACATGTCTCTGTCCTGACTTTCTTCCAAATTACTAAGTACGGAACACCACCAACCATCCTGACCTGTTGGTACCCCAGTCAAAGTAACACATAAGCTGCTTTACCAAATAAATCCCCAAATTTCAGCTTATCATAATGAAAGCTTCTGTCTAGCTTACATAACGTACTAATGCAGATGTGCCTGATTGGTCAAAGTGACTACCGTCCTGGTTTGCAGAGAATGGAGAAGGACCCGGAAATGTGAGATTTTCAGCCTTAAAACGGGGCAAACTCTGGGCAAACCGGAACAAGTTGGTCGCTCTACTGGTAGCCAGCTCTTCCTGAAAGAGGTGATCAGGGTTCCTGGGCTTCTTCCACGTTATGGTTTCCATATCTTTATCACTTGACTTACACGTTTGCCCTGAGAGCTATCTGCATTCCCATCCAGCCGGAAAAGGGAAAGAACATGAAAGATGCCATGGGAAATTTTGTGAACCGTTTCCAGAAGTGGCATACCTATCTTCTGCTCTCATCCCATTGGCAAGACTCAGTCATACGGCAATACTTAACCACAAAGGCAACTGGGAAATGGAGTTTGTCTGTGTTTCCAGAAAAATCTTATTTAGCGATCAACCGGCAGTCTCTGACACATCAGCACACAGAGGTTGTGTCGAGTATGTAAATATATGCATAGATCCCAGCCAGCGATGTGGTAACATACAACACGTTTCCTCCAAAGATTTTTTTTTTCTCTGACCATTCCTTTAAATATTTGTTTGGATGATCTTAAGAATTCTCTTTATTGCCATTTAACCTTTTATTTTTCTGTTTCTTTTATTGAATCTGTCCCATCAGAAATAACTTTTTTTTTTTAAATCAGGGAACACTCAGTCTGTATCAGGCAGAAGCAGAGTTCTGATCCAGTGCTTGGCAGGGAAGAAGCTCAGCGTAATGGAGCTTTCCACTTGTCGAGGGCACCCCATCAGGAAGGTCAGGGAGCCTGTTCTGGGGATGTGTGTGGCAGTTTCTAGCCGTTGGGTAGACCTTAGTCCTTCAACCCAGACCAGAACAGGAAGATGGAATGCTCCTGGGAAGATGTCTCTCAGAAAAAGGATCAGAATAGGGGCGCCTGGGTGGCACAGCGGTTAAGCGTCTGCCTTCAGCTCAGGGTGTGATCCCAGCATTATGGGATCGAGCCCCACATCAGGTTCCTCCGCTGTGAGCCTGCTTCTTCCTCTCCCACTCCCCTGCTTGTGTTCCCTCTTTCGCTGGCTGTCTCTATCTCTGTTGAATAAATAAATAAAATCTTTAAAAAAAAAAGTAACTATATATGTATATGGCACTGTGAAGACCAGGACCTGGGATCATGACCTGAAGTCAGACAGTTACCCGACTGAGCTACCCAGACACCCCAAGGTAAAGGTTTATTTTTTAAAAAACAGTGCACTGTCTGTGGGTCTCAGCCTACTGATAGTGTTGTCCTCAGCTCGGAATGCCTGAGGCATTCACTGGGGCCAATGTTGTGGCTGGATTGGCCATTGTGGTTCTTATTATGATTGTAGGACGCACCTCAGCTGAAGAACAGGATTTATTACTTACCAGTCCTGGAGGGTACAGGACACAACAATGGAGAAAAAGAAAGGGAGGGAGCTTTGACTTGAGGCTCTGCCTTCATTAGAATTGAGGGTGGGGTGCCTAGGGTCTCATGGGTTCGCTGTTTTGGGGGTACTTTAAAGCATAAGAGCAGGAATTAGGGTGTGGGAAGGGAAAAGCAGGGTAACCCTTTCCAAAAGGGGAACTTCATGGGTGGGGGCAGCCTGGCTCGCTATTTCATCGTTTTACTAGCAGCTGTGTCAAACAGCTGGTAATACGCGTATTCCAGATGGATGTTTTTGAAATGGATGCTCCGCGATCAAAAGCTCAGTGTCAGGCCCTCACATTACAATCAAAAGCTTAAATGTCAGGCATTTACACTGTAATCCAAAAGCTTATTGTGAGATATAATATATGCATCCTTGTGGATTCTTATAAGTATCATGACAAAAGACAGAGAATATAACCGAGGTGCCACGATATTATGACATTAAACTTAGTTGCTCTTCTTTGAACACAGGAATGAAATAAAACAAAAAGTAGAGATCATCAAGAATGTTTCTGGATGTTACACAGAGTAAGTAGATTAGGTTGCCTAGTATTGGGGGCATAGATGAAATTGTATATTTACAAATCAGTACATGTAACATGAAATCTATAGATTCTGAGCTCAGCCAAGGTGTGTTTCTTTTTTCTGCATTACTAACTACTGAGTTGGTAGAGACAAATGGTAGGAAAATGCTACAGACATATAATTGTATAATTAGATAGAAAGTAGAAAATGGAATTAATGTGGACAAAACTCCAGATAATGCAGTGAGAGAAAAATGAAAAGATGTAAATTTTAGATTAGTGGAAGTACGTTATTCAAATCAGGGAAGGGATTTGGTGTTTCCTATACATTATATTTTAAAGGAAAACGCAAAATCTCTACTTTACTTAGGTTCTTTCAGATTTTAAGGGAAAGACATGGCAAGATTAATCTGCACGATGGCAGTTTATGTCCATGTGGCAGGAGAAGTCACTGAAATATTTTTTGTCTGTTAGTTTTTCCTGACGGTGTTCTTCTCACCCTCTCTCCCAAGAAAGTAAACCTTGCCATTTTAGGATAAAATGCAGCGGTTGCTACACTTCAGGAAGTTAACTCTTCTTTCCCTTCCTAGCATTGCTTCATAAAACTCAGATTTGGGATTCCAGGGTCCTTCCATCCCTTGGCTCTGCTATCATCAATATGTGGCTTCTAAGGTAGCCTAGCCATCCACATCCGGCCAGTATGAGGGGAAAGAACATGGAGGGTCCTGTGGAGATGGGTTTCATCAGCGAATCCTGACGGTGATCTATATTACTTCCACTTAGCTGTGTCGTGGCCATATGGCTACTTTAACAGGGTCAGGAGGAAAATAATCTATTTGTGTTTCCAGGATGAAAAAGAGAACAGCTAGCCAATCTTTGCCATACCTAAGGAGTCTGGACCCCAGCAGCCAGGGTTTCAACCTCAATAAAAATCCTGGTGCATAAATTTGGCATAAGGAGCAGAGAAATCACCTCCCTTTGGGGAACCATGCTTTCATGGACACCTATTTACTAGCAGTGACTTGTGTGGACTAATAACCAGAGGAGTTCCCCTAATGCTCTAGTCCCTTATGTAAGACACCTGTGATCTTCGTGAAGGTGACATCAATAATGAATTGTTTGGCTTTTCCTCCATTCAGGGAGAAGGAAGATTAAATCTGATTCAAAGGATGTTTTAGCTATGGCTTCATAGCAAACAACCACAAAATGTCAGTGGCTCATTGCAACTAGCTTTTTCGACTACATGTTGGTGGGTGGGCCGAAATGTATTTGATTTAGGCTGGGCTCGGCCCTATGCTGAGGGTTGTACACAGGTCTGCTCAATGCGTCTCTCATTCTTCTTGGACTGGCAGCATGTTCTCCTCATGGAAAATGGCAGAAATGCAAAAGGAGTGAGAAGAAACATAGAATTCTGCTTAAGTCTTAAATTCAGAACTGGCCCACTGTCACTTCTCTCATATTTCCTTCATATGTCATTGGTCACAACAAGTCCTAGGACCAACTTCAGCATCCACGGAGTAAGGAAGTATACTCCACCCCTGGAGATGGGGAAAGGAAAGAGTGACTATCTACTTATTAATAACTTTCTTAATAACTTTCTAGGCATTAGGCAATAGGTATGATGTCATTGTGCATGTATAAATAGCTTTTTATCAAATCTATCAGTTTATTGCATTGTAATCTTAGTTTAATTGCTTATACTGGTAGCACAATCTGTGGTTTGAATTTTAATTTTATTTATTTATTTGATCAAAAGAGATCACAAGCAAGGGAAGTGGCAGGCGGAGGGAGTGGGAGAAGCAGGCTCCCTGCTGAGCAAGGAGCCTGATGCGGGGCTCGATCTCATGACCCTGGGATCATGACCTGAGCTGAAATCAAGAGTCAGAAGCTCAACAGACTGAGGCACCCCTATCAAGGGTGATTGAGAAGAAACTTTAAACTCAAAATTGAGAGGAGAATCGGAAAAGGATAGTAGGAAGGGATGACACCTGAATGAACATTAAGGATGAACAGCAGTTAGCTAAAGAAATGCAAGAGCAAGGGCATTCTCTGCAGGGGTGATTTAAAGCTCTATGTCAGAGAGTGAAGTGATCATATCCGGTTTCAGAAAGGTTGCTCAGGAAAGACTGTGGATAATGGATCAGGCTAGACCTTTCATGCTCTAGAGGGGGCCTGGAGGTAAAAGGCCCAGTTAGGAAATGATACACAAGGGCCTAACCCAGGACAATGATGGGAGTGGAATGGAAGGTACACATCTGAGGAATATGAAGGAGACAGTGTGACTAGCATGTGCTGATGAGATGGCAGGTAGGGAAGGCTCCAGAATAGTGTGGGTAGATGGGTGGATGGTGATGCCATTCCCCGAAAATTGGGGGAAAAGGAGATAGAGATGATGAGCTCGGGTGCAGACCTTCATGAGGTGTCTAGAAGACATCCAAGGTAACAAAAACATAAGAGTTCATTATTCTGGTACGTTACAAAACCACAGCCACACTTGGCATATTTCAATTCTAGCTGTCTTCTCCCCTATGTACCTCACACCAAAAAATGCGTTTTTCTGAGGAGGTCTAGAGACAGACTATGACAAAAAGATCAGGTGTTAGGCACCCGGAATTTTCCACATGAACATAATTGGAACTTCATTATGAAAATATGGAAAAACAGATAGCCCAAATCTAGAGTGTTTTAATGAAACTCGATGAGGCAAATTTTGATTTTCTAATCAGAATTCCATATGATAGTTCTAGGGGAACTGAGATCTCAAAAATTGCAAAAAGTAGGCTTTAAATGAAAAGACCAGGGACACCTGGGTGGCTCAGTTGGTTAACTATCTGCCATCAGCTCAGGTCATGACCCCAGGTCCTGGGATTGAGCCCCTCATCGGACTCCCTGCTCAGTGGGGAGTCTGCTTCTCCCTCTGCTTTTGCTCTCTCTCTCTCAAATAGATAAATAAAATCTTTAAAAAAATGAAAAGACTAAATTATTCTTGTCCTCGGAGATAGTCAATTTATTGATCTAGGTTTGCAAAGGTAAAATACAGGATGTTAAGTGAATTTCAGATATAAAAAAAAATGAATGTTTTTAGTATGTCCCAAATATTGCACGGAACATACTTACATTAAAAAATTACATGTGGTTCATCCGAAATTTAAATTTAATGGTGCATTTTGTATTTTTATTTGCTATATTTGACAAACCTATAATAGGCATTCATTTTATGATGAAAATACAAAATCTAGTAGCTGTTAGTTTCCTATTGGTGTTGTAGCAAATTATCACAAATGTAGTGCTTAAAACAACACAAGTTTATTATCTTGCAGTTCTGGAGGTCAGAATTTTGAAATGGGTTTCACTGGGCTAAAATCAAGGTGTCCTCAGGCCTACATTGGTTCTAGAGGCTATAGGAGAATTCACTCTCTTGTCTTTTCAAGCTCCTATAAGCTTCTTACCTTCCTTGGCTTTCAGCCTCTTCCTCCATCTTCAAAGTCATCAATGTCGCATGTTCTCATCTCTATTTCCGACTCTTGCTTCCATCTTATAAAGACTCTGTGTGTACGGTGAGCCCACCAGGATAATCCAGGATCATCTCCCCAGTTTGTGATCCTTAGATTAATTGCATCTTCAAAGTTCCTTTTGCCATATAAGGCAAGATTTTAACAAATTCCAGGGATTAAGACATGGACTTCATTAGGGCCATTATTCTGCCTAAAACAGCAGCTTTCTAAAAATATTAGACTCATGGATGTCAAGTCTACAGTAGGGTAACTTTTTGCATCCTGCGTGATATGCCATCTCCGGGTTTGAGATTTTTCATCGGCTTTGTCTGCCGGCCCTGGGATGGGAGTCTCTAAAGCACCTGACCTAGGAGCACAGCAGTAACACACTTCCCCTCCTCCTGGGCTGAGTGTGAGGAAATCCGACTCTGCTAGGGTAGAGGATGGTCTTGAGTTATAATGGAGGGGATGAGCTGAGGCGTGGGGTTGATTATTTTAAAGATGCCCCCGAGCTCCCTTTTGGATGTTGCCAAAGCTATGACATTAGATGTGACTGGAAGGAATTTTGATGAGTAATTCTCTTGGTTTTGCTTAACCTTTTCTTTAAAGAAGCATCAAAGAAGAATGTGGACAAAGTAACTGAAAGGCTGGTGACTTAGTCCATGTGGGCTGCTACAACAAATGACCACAGACATTTAGTTCTCAGGAGGCTGGAAGTCCAAGGTCAGGGTGCCACGATGACTGAGGAAGGGTCCTCTTCTGGGTCTCAGACTTCTCACTGCGTCCTCACACAGTGGGAGGGGCTAGGGCTCTGTGGGTGGGGGAAGGGGGGGTCTCATTTATGAAGCACTAATCCCATTCATGAGGGCTCCAACCTTACAACCTATTCACCTCCTAAGGGACCCACCTCCTAATACCACCACCCTGGGGACCAAGATTTCAACAGAAGAATTGGGGTGGGGTGGGGTGGGGTGGGACACCGACATCCAAAGATTAGCAGCTGGGCAGAAAGACACCAAAGCAGCCAAGGAATCTGACCACTTCAGTCAACTGGAGAATTTCCCCAGCTAGTTGAAAATACGTCCAATATCGTTTGGTGTCAGATAGATAGTAAAAGAAAAAAAATAGTTCTTTGCTCTTGCTTTATTGTGGATTATGACCACGGAATGGTTCTGTTAAATACCTATTATATGATAGGTATTATGCTAGATAAATTTCACCTACATGATTTTCTTTATTCATCATAACTATCAGGGTAGATAGTATATTCATAGGTTTACACCAGCAGAGCGGAGGGGCAGAGAGATTAGCCTGCTTGCCCAGGGTGCAAACAAGCTTAATGTCAGAGTCAGATTTAGCCACTGGTGTGTTCTTACCCCAAGCCACTTTTATCCACTGCGTCATGTTTCTGGGATGTTGCCACATATTGTTTTAAAACCTGTTAGAAGGAGGGGCACCTGGGTGGCACAGTCGTTAAGTGTCTGCCTTCAGCTCAGGGCGTGATCCCAGAGTTCTGGGATTGAGCCCCACATCAGGCTCCTCCGCTAGGAGCCTGCTTCTTTCTCTCCCACTACCCCTGCTTGTGTTCCCTCCCTCGCTGGCTGTCTCTCTCTGTCAAATAAATAAATAAAATCTTTAAAAAAAAATCCTGTTAGAAGGAGCAAAGAAGGGGGTGCCTGGGTGGCTCAGTCGGTGAAGTGTCTGCCTCTGGCTCAGGTCATGACCTCGGGGTTCTGGATTGAGCCCCAAGTGGGGGTCCCTGTTCAGCAGGGAGTCTGCTTGTCTCTCTCCCTCTGTCATCCCAGCCCCCCAACCCCCGCTCATTCTCTTGTTCTCGTTCGCTCTCTCTCAAATTAAAAAAAAAAAAAAAAGGAGCAAAGAAATACCAATTAGGGGTGTTGTAATTGGGAGAAAGTCCCCTTGGTCACTTACAAATTTCCTTCAGCTACATGAAAACAGCCACATAGCATTTACTTAACAAGGGTAATTATGTCCCTTTCTAGAAGAGTACAGCACCTTGTTTTCCATTTTCTTCACAGCCCATCCTTTCCTTTCCTCATGTAGCTGAGTATCTGTTTCACAAGAAGATTATACTGAGGTAATAATACATTGTAAATGTTAAGGCATATTTTAATTTTCTCTGGAAGAGACATGAATTTCTGGCTCTCCTTCATGTTTCTCTTTTGTTCTTTGTACAGTGAAGCTCCAGGGGAGTTTTCTCTTTTTTTCCACCACGATTTCACTGTCCTGAGGCACTCAGGGTTTGGAAATCCCAAACGCCAGTGAGCCATGAAAGGCGTTGGCCCATGGTCAGACCCAACCCAATGACATCAACTGAGACAATCTCGCTCTGCTGCAAATATGTTTTTCTGAACACACCCAAATCCCAAAGATTTTCATTTTCTCTGAGTTCCCTAACATCTGCTTTGTCAAAAAAAAAAACAAGCTATTACAGAGAAACGAACCCAGTCTAGATTCCCAGAGACTCCTCTTGGGGACAACGTTCCTCCTTCTAACAGATTATCAAGAGGCGATGGGTCTCAAGATCATTCCTGGGCATTCTATTTGTTGAAGATTTTCAAAGTCATTGGTTTCTGTTGAAGAATCTGGAGAAGGAGAACCAGGTAACGACTCTCCTAGTTTGGCACATGAAGGATCCTTTAGACGCAAACGACCCAGAAATAACATGGAACATTTTGAAATAAACTCAGTAGGGCGCCTGGTTGGCTCAGTATGTTAAACATCTGCCTTCGGCTCAGGTCATGGTCCTGGGATCCTGGGATCGAGCCCTGAGTCGGGCTCCCTGTCTGCCGGATCTGAGAAGATCCTGCTTCTCCCTCTTCCTGCCTCCCTGCTGCCACCACTCATGCTCTCTCTTGCTGTCTCTTTCTCTCTCTCTCAAGTAAATAAATAAATAAAGTTTTAAAAAAAAAAAGAAACAAACACAGTGATTTCTTTTCCATTCTTGAATTTCAGTTTTCTTTTCTAAGTAGCTGCACCATCTGCGGGCAGTGAGGGACCGCAGGTAGGACCTCGGCAGCTTATCAGCACGGAGACAGCACCAGGTGGCGTCATGCACGCCTGGGGTTCCGTCCCAGCGCTGTCCTTCACTGGCAGTGTCACCCCAGGTAGATGACTGGGCTTCACAAATCTCCCGATCTCTCAATTGTGGCTTAATAGTACTCTTCTTGGGATGCTAATATGAGGATATAATAAAATAACATATGCAGAGTGCCTGGTATGTAAACTGTACCCCCAAAGGCAGTAGCTACTCTTATTTGTTTTCTTTTTTCCTCCTCGGCACCTTGAACGTAGTTAGCCTTTTAATCAATTTTGGACGCAAGGAAGGAAAGAAGGGAAGAAGGAAGACGATGCCTAGAGTCACCGAAGCATCTTTCTCTTCCTCAAGGTGCCTGCTCCCTCCCAAGCAATCCCCGAACTCTTCACTTTCTCTGCCTTGCTTTGCCCATGCTGATGCTGCTTGCCGTCCACCAGATTTTTTACCTCTTGATCACGAGGAATTCACAAATGTTCCTTGAACTCCTTTGCCCCAACCGCTCAGCTAGGTATTGCAGAGAATATAAAAATAAATAGGATGGAGTCCCTCTCTTCCCATCACTTACTGCTTACCGCTCAAGAGAAGATACAAAACACAGAACTGTAATATAAGGGAGGGAAAAAACCATGTCATGTAAGAATCTGCTCACGTGCTACGGGAGAGAGAGGGAGAAGGGCTTCAGACGGGCCACAGTGTTTGTGCTGATCTTGAGTGGCATTTTAAAAAAAATATTTTCTTTATTCATTTGAGAGAGAGGGAGAGAAAGAGCACAGAGAGACAGAGGGAGAGGGAGAAGCAGTCTCCCTGCTGAGTTGGGAGCCTGATGTGGGGCTCGATCCCAGAACCCTGGGATCATGACCTGAGCCACCCAGGTGCCTCTTAAGTGGCACTTGAACTTGCAGAAAAGAAGCCTAATGACTTCCAGGAAAGTAATCAGCAAAAGCAAATGCACGCTGAGTGAAGAGGCTAACACAAATACCACAGTCACATACCAACTGCTAGCACTTACTATGTGTCGGATAGAGCTCTATTCTAAGTGCATTACATGGACAATTTCATTTCATTATAAAAACGAACTGTGGTGATAAATGCTTATGGGCTCAAAATATCTTTGTTTCAGTCTTGATTGAAATTAATATGCACCCGGAGGGCACAGGCTCCAACAGAGGGAACCTGGAGCCCATGTGTTAGAACATTGGAGCTGTTACCACGGTACCTTGAGAACACAGAGTGCAAAATAATATTACCTTCTTTTATTTTCATATAATAAATATAAAAAAGACAAGAACATTTACCAGTCAGGTAGTTTCAATATATAAACACAGGGCCTGAAGAGATGAAAAAAATTTCCTATAAAATCTATACTAATCCTGCATTTTGTCATTACAAAACTGGGTGGCTTGTTTATAAGAAGTTCCCGGTGCAAAAAATCTGCTCTAACTGTAATAATCCTGACCTTTGAGTCTATGATGCTTGTTTTAATTAAGAAATTATATTCATTGTTTGTTAGAGAACACTGAATTTACTTACGAATTTTGTAATAACAACTGATTTTCTTCACTTAACCTGTGTAAGAGGCAGTCATATTCTCTTGGGTTTAGGAAAAATGGATTTTTTTGTGTGCAAAATTATACAAGTGAAAACTCAATGGTGATTATAGTAGAATTATCTTCAACAGGCAAGGCTGCTATCTAGTAGTACATTACCCCCATGTTAAGGATGAGAGGACTGAGATTGAGTGAAATTCAAGGTGGGAGCCCCTAGAATATGTCTGGCAGAACGCCAGCCCACTCCCTTTGCTTTACACCCACTTCTGCCATTGCTCGCACGGAGGCCGGGCATCTCAGCAGCTGCTCCCAGCCGGGACCAAGCCACGGGGGTCCTCAGGAAGACCCATTCCTGGGGGACACAGCGCTCCTCTGACAGCCGGCATTGGCTTGAGGGTACCTGGTGGCCTTGCGGAACTTTCCTTACATTCCCTGAATGTAATTCCCTTCCCTCTGTCCATCGGTCACTAAAGGGTCAGTTTTGCGTCGTGTTCTAATGGCTCTTCCAGTCTTCCCCACTTTCTCTTGCAGAAGGTTCCGTGATACAATCTTTGCTTACTTAGTTCTTTGGTGGCATCTGCCGCTCCGGGGACCTGGGCTGACGTCTTGAGTGACTTACCCATAGTCGCACGGCGACAAAGTGGCCAATCTGGGGCTCACACCCAGGGAGGTGCCAGAATGGCAGCGTGAGTAGTAGGACAGAAAGCCAGAGGACTGGTTACTAAACACAAATTCTATATAAATCTTCTTGGTGGAAAAATTAGACTGCAGTCAGAAACTCTTAAAGGACCTTATTTTAGAGACAGGCGAGAGAAGCACTGTTTTGGATAGACTGCTGTTATGAGTTCCCTTTTGGAAGGTAAACGCCAGTTGGCAGTTCTTGAATTCTCTCACAGCATTCAGCCAACACTAGCTGATGAGTAGGTGTGATCGAACCTGTGCTGTAATTGGTTAGAGACCGGACATGTGGGAGCTGGCAGTCTGGATACTGAGATGGTAAGGATCAGGCCTGATAGAACTTCTCAAAAAGAAGGGGAGAGGTTCTTCCCTTCACCTTTGTGCCTCAAGCCAGCCAGATGAGCCTTCACAATCTCCGGGAACGGAGTCCTGCAGAAGCATTAAGGGTTTAGGAGCGGGAAGTTCTGTTATAAAGCATTAGGGCTCCTTAAGTAGGCTTAGAGTCTAAAAATGGAGGCCAGGACTTCAAGTTATAGTTAAAGGAGAATGCACGCTGGTTACCCCGAGAATTGCAAGACTGACACCAGTCCGCTTTGGGCAAGAACATGAGGTTGGTGCTTAAGTGGGCTCTTTGTGACTTTCTGGGCTCCTTCTAACTGGTGCTGATACACTGACTTGCAGTCAGAAGCTGTGTGACCCTAAGAAATATGCTGAACCTTTCTGAATCTCAGGTTTCTTCCCGCACACAAAGTGGGTGATTGTGAGGATTAAAAGAAATAAGGCAGAGAGCCCCCTGGGTGGCTCTGTCTGTTAAGGATCTGGCTCTTAATTTCAGCTCAGGTCATGACCTCAGGTCGTGAGATCAAGCCCTGTGCTGGGCTTCTCTCTCTCTCTGCCCCTCCTCCCTGCTTGAGTGCACGTGCTCTCTCTTTCAAAATAAACAAACAAATAAATAAAGAAGGAAGAGATACAAAAGAAGAAAAGAGAAAATAAATGCTTTTGTTCTCCTGACACCTCTTTTTTTTTTTTTTAAGATTTTATTTATTTATTTGACCAAGAGAGACAGTGACAGAGGGAACACAAGCAGGGGCAGAGGGAGAGGGAGAAGCAGGCTTCCCGCTGAAGAGGGAGCCTAATGCGGAGCTTGATCCCAGGACCCTGGGATCATGACCTGAGCTGAAGACAGACGCTTAATGACTGAGCCACCCAGGTGCCCATCTACAGATCCCTCTTTCTCCATTTCCCTCTCTCTCTCTCTCTGCTCCAGCCCACACTGGTCTTCCTGCTCTTCCTCAAATTGCTCTGTCCATTGGTACCACAGGGCCTTTACACATGCCTGTTACTTTGCACGGAATATTCTTCTCTGTATCTTTACATGGATTCCTCTTCCCCATCATGCAGTTCTCTTTTAAAATTTCTCCTTGGAGTGGTCTGCTTGGACTTTACTATCTAAAATAGGGATCATTCACTCACCACTGTCTCCTTCTTTAGCCTAATTTCATTTTCTTCATAACTGTCATCATGAAAAGATATTTTACATAATTCATGTGTTTATATACTTACTTGACTAGCTCTCCCATTAGCTGGAAGCTCCAAGGGGTTGGGTGTTTTTTTGTTGTTGCTGCTATTGTTCATAGCTGAATCCCCCTGGCATAGGAGAGCACTGGGCACATGGGAGATGTCATTAAAAATTGTTGCATGAATGAACAAATGACTGAGTAAAATGAATGTGCTTAGTAAAATGAATGTGGATTTTGTGAAAATACTAGCTCTTTCCAGTCTGTTGTCCCATTAAAGGGTAGCAAGAGTTTTTAATTCAGCAGTTTTCCAGGCATATGTGCATTTCAAAGGGGGTGTCTAAGAGGCAATGCCAAATGTCATAACCCAGTAGAATGACTGTTAAATGCTAGCAGTTCGGAGCTGGTGCCGAATAGACGTTTTTGAGCAGGGATAATAACCCTTGTCTTCACCCACCAGCTAATGGCTCAGCTGTGTCAACACTAAACATGATACAAGATGACAATTTGAATTTTAACTGATCCTAGAAAACAGGGAAGGTTCAGAGATCTCCCTTCCCTTTGTGTTCTGGAAAATGGCTTACTGCAAAAACAATCTTTCCTCATATGCCTTAGATAAGACTCATGGATGTCTGTCCCCCTGTTTACTGATGTCAAGGCCAGACACAGTCCTTTCAAATTCCCATTCTTGGCCTCATAAATAGTTAGCTGAACAGCTTGTCCCCATTGGTCCATAGACCGAAAATGCTGTTGCTTTGATCGTGTGCTTCTCTCCTTTCCCCACGTGCCTGAGCTTTGCCCTCATTGCTATCCTCCCGAGAATAAGCCGGGCTCTGGCGAAAACTTTCTGCGACCTGCTGTTGGATCCTGCAACCCCTTCATCCCATGTTCCCACACTTGGTTCTTTCCAGCCCTGTTTCTGCCTCTCTATAGAAAGCCCCCCTTAGCCTCGTTCCTGAGACCCGCACGTCTCAGGATCACAGTGCTCTCCTTATTGCAATATTCTCCTCTTCTCCCTCAGGAAGAGTTGTGCCCCCCCGCCCCCCAGCAATAATCCTTTCTGAATGAAGTCTCTCCTTACTGAGTCTAGATTTGTCATTTTTTTTAACAAAGAATAAAAATACTGCTTTTAGATAATGGGCTGTGGGGGGAAGGGCTTTGGTCAAACACAAGTTAGCTCAGACAGTACAGTGCCTTATTATGACGCCACTCTTACACCTGTTAGATTCCTTAGTTACGTTTTTTTAAAATACCAGCTTCCACCAGTCTCCATGCCAGACCGTTTTTATTTTTTTGTTTTTAAGGATTTATTTATTTATTTATTTGAGAGAGAGAGTGAGCAAGCAGGAGGTGGGCAGAGGGATAGGGAATCCTAAAGCAGACTCCCCACTGAGCGTGGAGCCCGATGCAGGGGCTCCTTCCCGGACCCGAGACCATGGCCTGAGCAGAAATCAAGAGTTGGACACTTAACCTACCGAGCCACCCAGGTGCCCCTAGATTTTTTAGTTACTTTAATAGTATCTATATCCCAGGGTTGCTGTGACAATTCAAGATCTAAGCAAGGGGCATCACTGACACCACTTCTCTGACCCCCACCAGGCCATAATGATGCCCTTGGGTTTGACCTTTGGAGTGTGTTCACGATCCCTCATCTCTGCTGCTGTAACCCATCGCCGTCTACCTTCTCTCGCCCGGGTCACCGTGCTCCCCGATCCCCTCAGATGTGTTTTTGCTCCACTCTAGTCTGTGGGCCGCACCCAGAGCAACGGTCCTAAGAGCAAATGCGAGTGGGTCACTGTACTTTGCTCGGTACTTCAGGGGCAGTATAAATTTTCATGAGGATGACTTTTTTTCCCCTTAGAAATTTTTCCTTTTCTCCATTTGAGGAGGGAGGTAGCTCTGGGTTTCCTGGCTTCAGAAGAGGTTTGTGGTGTGGCTCCCTGTATTTTTGGTTTTTTGTTTTTCCAAACTCACGTAGAAGAGATCCTGTGAGCTATTCTGGTAGATTCGAGGACAGAGGGAGTGTCTGTGAGGAAAACTTGGTGAGGGATCCCCTCCCACTCCCACCTTGGACAAAGGAGAATATAATAAAAGACTCTGGGAATAGAGCACGTAGGTGGCTCAGTCGGTTGAGTGTCTGCCTTCAGCTCAGGTTGTGATCCCAGAGTCCTGGGATCGAGCCCCAGAATGGGTTCCCTGCTCAGCAGGGAGTCTGCTTCTCTCTCTCCCTCTGCCCCTTCCTCTTGCTTGTGCTCTCTTTCTTGTTCTGCTCTCTCTCACTCTCCAATAAAAAAAAAAAAAAAGACCCTAGAAGAGGTGATAGGGGTTTGGGGATCCCCAAATCCCCAGGGCACCTGAGCTGGGCTCTACAGGCGAGAGCTGGTACCCAAGGGCTCGTATGCCCAAGGAGCACTCGAGCAAAGCCACGGCCAGCGGGCAGTGCAGCACTGCTGGTCAAGAACAAAATGGTGCCTTGCAAGGAGTATGTGGATCTGGAGTCAGAACAGCTTGGATTTCAGGGAAGCTGTTTCACTTATTACCTCTAAAATCTTATTCCGCCTCTATGAACTTCAACTTCTTCACAGGTAAATAGAAATAATGGTAAAAAAGAAAGTAATGTTATAGGAGATTTATCAGAAAAAGACACAACCTGGTATGTGGCACAGACTAGGCACATAATAAATATGAATTTCCGTTCCTCTCTCAAGGTTGTAAAATGTGGTTTAAATAAACGTGAACCTGACTGTGTTCCACTGAGTGTATCAGAGGATCGTCCTGTTGCTATAAATCTTTTCCAGGGGCACCTGGGTGGCTCAGTCATTAAGCGTCTGTCTTCAGCTCAGGGCGTGATCCTGGTGTTCTGGGATCGAGCCCCACGTCGGGCTCCTCCTCTGGGAGCCTGTCTCTTCCTCTCCCACTCCCCCTGCTTGTGTTCCCTCTTTCACTGGCTCTCTCTCTCTCTGTCAAATAAATAAATAAAATCTTAAAAAAATAAATCTTTTTCAGCAAAGAAAAGCAATAAGGCCTTATTAGATCTGTGCCATCGGTGAGCAATGCTGCATTCGGTCTTCCAAGTGGAGACGGAGGCATCCACCAGTTAAATGAATCCACAAGGACACCTGCACCACCCACACGGAGGCTTCTTGACATGGAATCTCCCACAGCTCCTCTCTCCTATCGCCCAGTCCTTGGGGTTGGGTGTCCGTTTGTGTTAGGCCTTTATTATTCGCTGAGTCCCTGAATTTTTAATGCCTTTTAGACATGGAGGCATAAGTTTTGAGTGATGCTTTAGCATTATTCATGCAATATGGTTTCTTTTTATTCGGATTTCAATTGGAAGGCTGCTCTATTTGTTTGTCATGCAAGCACGGATTCGCACGGAAATTTCTGTTGGCCAAATGCAGCAATGCCTTGTATTTTCATGCTCAGCATTTTGGTATTTCATAATCGCTTCATACTCAACTTCTTATGCTATATGATTTTACTTTTGAGAATTCCTTTTCTACCAGTAGTGGTTTTCAATATGGAATGTCAAATATTGATTTGTTTAATCTCATGCATTGTGTATATATTCTATACTTGTAGTCTAAAAATAATTTAAACTCAATACTTTGATCAGATCCCAAAGTAATCATAATTAGCTCATAAGTGTTGAGTGTCTAGAGTGTCTCGACGTGGAGTATGCAAGAGGCAATTATGCCCTCAGCCTAATTAAATCATGATTCACCAACGTGGGGCAGGTTTCAATATATATGATGAAATTTAGTAAAGCTTTTCCTTGCTGCTCATAGGTCTATCCACTTAAGTATAGACTCCTGAAGAATATGATATCTGGCTGCCTTAAATAGTCACACAGAGACAGTATTTTTTGATCTGTCATATGTGCTTTATTCTGACAGGTGACATTACAAATGGAATATAATTGAAAGAATAGAACAGAATTAGGGGAACCCAGATTTTTAAAGTCTACTGAGAGACTAGACTATAGCTAGTACTTAATTCAATGCTAACACAACATTCAAGTTGTACATGGATTATTTTTATTAGAATTAAGCTGCTTTTGGGGGCACCTGGGTGGCTCAGTCGATCAAGCATCTGACTCTTGATTTCAGCTCAGGTCATGATCTCAGGGTGGGGAGATCAAGCCGCATGTCAGGCTCTGCATCCAGTGGGGAGTGTGCCTGAGATTCTCTCTCTCCCTTTCCAAATAAATAAATAAATAAATAAATAAAATGATTGAAATATTTAAAATATTTTTTAAAAAGAATTAAACTGCTTTTGATTAATCAATCATGAGTTGCTGTTCAATCCACCACATCTGTGAAGAGTTTTTAGAAATAATTGAACATGAAAGAATCCATTGTAACCACCAGAGACACGGTCCGTTGGGGTTCTGTCTTCAATGAAACAGTGTTGAGGAGTGTCTCCTCGAAGAACTTCTAAAGCCTCTAGGATTACTTGCTCTGGTTACTCCTTCAGTAACGCCAAAGTGGGGTGGGTGGGAAGCCCTGTAGTGTGGCCGCCGTGTGGACAGAATCATGCTATGCATGATAGGAGGGTATAGCCTTGGATTCCGGCTTCATAAAATCATGAGCAGATGGAAGCTCATGATGGAAATGGTTGTATTCAAAAAGCTTAGGCCTGCAGCCGCCTAACTTAAATCATACGTGCTTCCTGGGATGATCGCAGAGAAGGAAGTCAGATGGATTTGCAATTACTATCATTATTAAAGATTTATTTATTTATTTATTTGACAAAGAAAGAGAGAAGATATGGGAGTAGGGGGCGGTGGAAGGAGAGGGAAAGAGAGAAGCAGACTCCCGGCTGAACGCGGAGCCTGCGCAGGGCTCGATCTCCCGACCCTGAGATCGTGATCCGCGTAGAAATGGAGAGTTGGAGACTCAGCTATCAAAAAGAACGATTTCTCAACATTTGCTGCAACATGGACGGCACTGGAGGAGATAATGCTAAGTGAAGTAAGTCAAGCATAGAAAGACAATTATCATATGGTTTCTCTCATCTATGGAACATAAGAACTAGGAAGATCAGTAGGAGAAGATAAGGGATAAAGAAAGGGGGGTAATTAGAAGAGGGAATGAAGCATAAGAGACTATGGACTCTGAGAAACAGAGGGCTTCAGAGGGGAGGGGGTTGGGGGAATGGGATAGGCTGGTGATGGGTAGTAAGGAGGGCACGTATTGCGTGGTGCACTGGGTGTTATATGCAACTAATGAATCATCGAACTTTACATCAAAAACCAGGGATGTATTGTATGGCGACTAACATAATATAATTAAAAAAAAAAAAAAAGAAAGAAACGGACAGTTGGACACTCAACCGACTGAATCACCCAGGTGCCCCCAGGGGGATTTGAGATTATTGAAGAATTCTGGGTTTTCGCAGAAGGCATAGGTCTTTTGTGTCCATTTCCTGTTTCCCTTATTTCCTACGAGACACCTTCATTAGGTGAAACAAAGTGTTTATTCTGTTTCTTCCTCATGACTGAGAGACTATTTTCTTAGTTATTATCTGGCCGTTAGATTGGAATCGATGAATGAATTTAGCTAAATAAGCCACGGATTGGCCTTAGCAATGATTTAGAGAGAGAAATAACTCATATTTAAATAAAACATGGTGCAAAGTATTTCGGCTCGTGTATCGTATTTTGCTTTATCTTATGTCAACTTGTCTAAGTGGGAACTGTGTTTCCCAGGACTCCCTTCACTGCGTGGTTCCAGGCTAGTGCGGGTTGCAGGGACGTGTTGTGCATGATTTGGAGGATGGAAATCAGCGATGATGGATAGTTTTTACACCTAGATGATTGGTGCAGTTTCCAGCCATGTTCCTGGACCTGCCGGCTCATATTCTCTGCCTGGGACCACGGCTGGACTTCTCCAGCTCCTGCCAGCCTCGCCCTCAGACTCATCCTTCAGCTTCTCCTGGAACGAGCACATGGTTAGCTCTGTAGGGAAGACTGCCAGCTCCTCCTATAGGTTACTCGCATCACTGAAGTTGGAGGCTTGTCACCTGGAAAAGATCAACAAGGGTCCCAGATTTTCCTATGAGTTCCATTTGTCAGTGCTCTCCCTCACTTTACAACTCTCTTTCCTTCCTGTCTGTCTGTCCTGCTGACCGCAGGTCCAGCAAGAGCTGTGGAATAACAGCCGAAAGTAAATTGCCTGCCCAGCTCATGTAGTTGTGAGGTCAAATCTCTCCCGTAATTTCCTATTACGTGCAGAGCATCCTAGTGGTTTTGCTTCCCTGATCAAACCATGACAAAGTCAGGGTTTGTTTTGGTGACCACAGAGGTGCAAGGCATTATCTCTTTTCCTAGGTCACAAGAAGTTACAAACAAGAAGCTATATTGTTAAAACAATCTGCTGATAGGAAAGCTGGTGGGAAATTTAACAAGAATCTGAATATAAAGAAGAACGTGGTTTACCAATTTTGATAACTTTCAAGATTTCTTTTTCTACATATTTATAATCTTACTATGTCTGCTGGTAGTTTCATAGGGGAAAATTCTATAGGAATGGAAATTCTTGACTGAATCTGTGATATCCTTTTCAAACACAAGACAGGCTAGAGAACAGTATGCTCACCTTTGCTCTACAAGTGAAGCTGAGGGATTGAATTGGACTTTGGAATCAAGCCAAATTGTAATCAGACATTCATTGTTGTGTAACTGGGGCAGGTCACTTGACCTCTCAGAGCCTTAGGTTTGCTATATGTAACATTCTTTTTTTAAAAATTTTATTTATTTATTTATTTGAGAGAGAAAGAGCATGAGGGGGGGAAGGTCAGATGGAGAAGCAGACTCCCCACTGAGCAGGGAGCCCGATGCGGGACTTGACCTGAGACTCCAGGATCATGACCTGAGCTGAAGGCAGACGCTTAACCAGCTGAGCCACCCAGGCGCCCTATATGTAACATTCTGCTTATTCTGGAATTGTTGGGAGAGCGAAAGGAAATAATGTATCAAGATGAAGCAAGTGCACAAATCACAGCAGGATTTGCCACGTCCTATGATTGGTGCACATGTCTCATCTCTTGCTCTCTTTTCTGAAAGATTTATTCATTCATTTTGGAGAGAGGGAAAGCATCTCAAGCAGACTTCCTGCTGAGCCCGGAGCCCAATGTGGGGCTAATCTCACAACCTTGAGCTCAGAACCTGAGCTGAAATCAAGAGTTGGATGCTTAACCCACTGAGCCACCCTGGTGCCCCCTCATCTCTTTTTTTTAATTTGAAAATACCTTGAGGCAAGACTGCATCTTTTTCATCACTGTCCCTAGTACGCTGTGAGGCACCAGGTAACGGGCATGGAGTTCACTTGCCATCTTATTCGTGCTACAAAGGAACGCAGGTCCAGACACACATCTTTTTGTGGATGCAGCATATCTAGACCTGGTGTTTATTAGATCTTCTTTTGTAAAATTCAAAGTAGGTAAGAGTGGTCACTGTGTTTAGACATTCAGGAGTATTGCGTGGATGAACGTCTGACCATCACGACGCCCAGTATAAGGTCTAAGTTAAGGATTTCTCGTTTGCAGATCCTAGAAGGCCGGTCACATGCAGTTTTGACTGTGCACCAGTGGATGTCACCCTTGGAACACACAAATGTGCTCTCGGGCCCTCCGGAAAGGCAAGGCAGACACTACCAGATGTTTGTTTCTTTCTCCGGAGCGTGGGAAGTGATGTTGGTCTCCAGATGTCACCCATCATCATGGAGCCCTCCACGCTGAATCTTCATCCAAGGGTAGAGAGAGGGATTGTGGAATGTTCTGCGAAGCATGCTTTTATCTATAGGAATGGTGTTCATTGATTGATGGAATTTGGGGAATGCTTTTTAGTGAATTGATATCATTTAAAAATGTCATTTGGCTGTAATGGTAGTTGCCTCTTGGAAGGAAAGTAGGCAATTCAGGCACAGAAAAATGGGAAAGAGATTGACTTTTCACTTTTGTATCTGATGCTTGTGATTTTGTTTGTACTTTGTTAATAAAGATGAAAGAGTAATAAAATAATATTTGGCAAAATCTTGATAGTGTCGTCTTTCTTGTTGGAATTGTTTGTCCTATTACTGACTTAAAAAATTTCTATTTTGAAAAAAAAAGCTGATAATGTTCTCTGCAATGTTATTGATTTCCATTCAAATTGGTCTCTTGTTCAGACATTAATTCATAGTCATTTATTTACATTTTTATTATACACTACCTATCTGTTGTTTCTTATACAGGTGCTGAGGTGTACTGGCAAATAAAAAAACATAAGTTTTTAGGGGCGCTTGTGTGGCTCAGTCAGTTAAGCATCTGCCTTTAGCTCAGGTCATGATCTCAGGGTCCTGGGATCGAGCCCCATGTTGGGCTCTCTGCTCAGCAGGGAACCTGCTTCTCCCTTTCCCTGTGCTCTGCTCCTGCTCTCTCTCTCAGTCTCTCTCTTTCTCAAATAAATAAATATCTTTTAAAAAGACATAAGTTTATAAAAGAGAATTCTAACAAAGATTAAAGAAATGTGTCACCTTCAAAATGATCCTTAACTGGTTCATACTTTATAGGTAGATTTACAGAGGCGAGTTTACTATAAAATGTGCATATTTTGTAAGAGTACAATATAGTATGAACTTGATAAAATCAAGTATTTTTCTACCTGGGAGTGCAAATTGATACAATGCCTGTTCTCAGAGCAATTTGGTGATCTCTCTCAGAAATGTCAGGAATTATCATAATTTTTGACCCAGGAATTCTGCTTCTAGAAACCATTTTTTAAAAAAGATTTTATTTATTTACTTGAGAGAGAGCAAGCAAGCATGAGTTGGGGTTGGCAGAGGGAGAGGGAGAAGCAGACTCCCAGCTGAGCAGTGAGCCCCACTCGGGACTCAATCCCAGGACCCTGAGATCATGATCTGAGCTGAAGGCAAATGCTTAACTGACTGAACCACCCAGGTGCCCATAGAAATCATTTTTTAAGTTATTTATTTATATATTTATTTGAGAGAAAGTGCACGAGTGAGTGCAAGTTGGGGAGGGGTAGAGGGAGAGGGAGGGAATCCTCAAGCAGACTCCCTGCTGAGCCGGACTCCATCCCAGGTCCCTGAGATCCCGACCTGAGCGGAAATCAAGAGTGGGCTGCTTAGCCGACAGAGTCACCCAGGCGCCACTAGAAACCATTCTTAAGTGACAAAGATGTGCTTTAGAAGTACGTACAAGAAACAACTACCTATGTTGAAGAAAAGTAAGAAGAAAGAAGTAATCAGGCCTTAGCAGGACCATGTAGCCAGGGTGTAGCAGTTGACAACAGTAAGTACAAAGATGCCTTGAGCACTCCCAGCGTCCCTTCCCCTTTGGGTTGCTTTGTATCCCTTGTGTCGTATGCAAAGCCCCAGGCAGGAGGATGGTAAAAGGTGAGTTCTCTTTACTTCGACTTTTGTTTGTGGGGGCGACTAGATAAGGCGCTGTGAGGGCCAGCAGGACTACACGCAGTGCACGTACCCCACCATGTAGGCCGAGAGATGCATCTTAGGTAAAAAACTGACCTACTCTAATGACTTCATTTTAACTTCGTTGCATTTGCAAAGACCCTATTGCCAAATAAGGTCATTTTCACAGGTACTAGGGGTTAGGACTTCCACACATCCTTTGGGGGACAAAATTCAACCTATAACTAATACTCTCTTCTCTCTCTTTATCCTTTCATTATCTTACTCTGTTCCATATACTACAGTCGATTCCTTATTCCACTCCATACCATATGTCCACACCCACCACTCTCACCACCTCCAAACACTTACCTACATTTATTTTCATTAGGATTATTTCCATTATCCACACTCAGGTGACCAAAGTAAAATTTGAAATATATAAGTCTGACGAAAAACGGAAAGACTGTGAAATGCTCTTTTGAGGGGCATCCAGCCCAAGGTGGGACCCAAACACTCGATTTGACCTTACCCATACTCTTCATCCTTTCTGGACCTCAGCTTCCTCATGGGTAAAATGACCTTCAACTTCTCAGCCTGAAAAGTAATAGGACATGTGAACAAACTAGGGCAGCCAACATTTCTGAAACAGAGGTCTCTGATGCGGGGCGGAGATTAAGACGGCCTAAAACAACCCTACTGTTTGGCACACTGGGGTCTCCAGATACACTGTGGTGCGTCCTCAATTCTCTATTGGAGCAGACATATCAACAATCTCTCTCTCCCTGAGTTTGGCTCACACTTCAAGGTTTCCTCCAACCCAACATCTGAAGCAACCTCTAAAGAATGGAGGAACTCTGGAAGCTGTAGTTGGAAAGAGCCTACCAGGCCAACCGTCAAGTTCCATCTGTAGGTCTGGTCATCGTTTCTGTTGCATATCAAAGCATGCCTATTTTTCATCTCCATACCATGTTGCCAAAGAGGTAATAATGACGAAGTGTTACGCTGTAAAGGAACAGCCCTACATCAAATGCATGTCCTTCTTTGATCCAACTGAGCCAGATGATAGCTATTTTACTGTCAAGAGAGCAATGACAAAAGGCCAGCCAATGCTGCAACATTTTAGCTGGGTGTGTGTCAATTGAGGACAGATGCATGTGTCTGTTCTAACTGGAGGGGAAGAGAGCTCAGTTTCATTTGTTCGCAATCCAGATGTAGCAACTGGTACTCAACAACCAGTTTATGGGAAGGAAGCTCCTGAGGTGTGAGAAAGATTAAAGTGTCTCCATTTTTTAAAAATCTTGAGTCTGTGGGATAATACTCTGAAGACGGGAAGCTGAGAGGATGGATGGGGCATTCCTTCTTATTTATCCTCATCTGCTTTGAATGAAAGCGAGTTTTGGTGCTACCTGGGGAAAAGCACACGTGTTCTCTTTCTCTTTGTGTGTGTCTTATATATGTATATATTTCCTTTATATACGACATGTAAATATATATTTCTTTTTTTAAGGAACATTTTCCTAGAGTCATTCACATAATTTGAATTGTGGGGTTTCTTTCAAAGGGAAATACAAAATTGCAAAAAAGATGGTTTGGTGACGTCAATTTAGTAAATGTCATCCTTGCATTCACTCTTGCTTAATAACAAGGAGTGAGGAATTCTGCCACCTATTGTATTGGCTTTCCAAATGCTGCTAGGTGCTCTATTTCCTTCCACGATTCTTCTGTGATTGTTGGTAACTTTGTCCTCAGCCCAGGAATGGAAATTAACACGGAGACAAAACACCCCATAGATGAGCTGCAGTGAGGGCGCCGTTTGTCTTCTAGTGGTGACTCAGGCTTTGCCGGAGAAGCAATGGCTGGCAACTTCACATTTTTGAGGCGGTCACATTTCTGAGATAGATAGTCCTGGTTTTCTGGTGCCCAGAAGTCCACCTCTAAATCCCTGGGCTCTTTGCCAGGTGTCTAGTATTTTCTTATTTAAGACAGATGAAACTAAAATTCATTTGACTTCACCACCCAGAATAAGAGCCTTCACTCATTTTACTTTATAAAAGATAAATGAACATTAACAAACTACAGAACAATCCATTTCTAAATTTCCTGTAACATTCCTCAGTTTGGGATGAGGACCAACTTCCCAGGGTTGTTCTCATGAAGCCTAGCCCTTATGGGTCTCTCAGAACAAACTCTGTTTCACATTACTCTGGATATAAAGCCGAAACTCCTTAAAAGGATTTATGGGACCCTTCATACTTTGGCATCTGCTTACTTCTCCAGCCTCTCAGCCGCCCTGAACTACTTACTAACTCACCTCTGGCTTCTACAAAACCGATGACCTCTTTAGAGAATGGCCTTCATCTACGGATTCTTTGTCCCTGTCCTCCTTCCTTGCTGCCTGGGGACCTCTTGGTCATCCCTTGCACAGTGAAGCACAGAGAAGCCGAAGATAACCTGGTTTTACATCCTGGCTCTGCCACTTATTAACCATATTAGGTTTGGGCAGGTTACCTCACTTTTTATGCCTCTGTTTCTTCACCATAAGCTAGGGGTAAATTCCGGTGTCTCCCTCAGGGCATGGTTGAAGTATTCATTAAGGAATTTAGGTAATACATGTAAAGTGTGTAGAGCTGTGTCTGGCTCGGTAAGGGTTAACGAATATTACTGTGATTCAGATTTTAGTTTATCTCTGACATTCCTTGGGGACCCCTTCATCCTGGTTTAGGGACCCTACCTATGCCCTAATTGTACCTTGTGTTTGTCCTTATCATATCACTTACGACTCAGTGTTGTAACACGGGAAAGGAGTCTACACGGAGATGGGCCACCGCAGTCCTGTTTATAGGTATTTAATGCTGTCACCACAGAGTGATTAGACTTTGTCTCTTTTCACTCTCCTTGTATTGTATATTCAAGTCACTTAAAGAATGCCCCTTAAATTCCCAAGCCAATAACCCTCAAAAACACCACATGAAAAAGTTTAGTTTTCAAAGGAGGATGAGATGAAAACCATGTCTGTGAACCATTCCTTCTTTCCCTGCAGGGCCCACAGAACTTCATTTCCCATGCTAATTCAGGACAGTGAGTCTGGAGAGCTGTGTCCGTCCATGGGCACATTACACATTCTACCGTTTGTCTATCCTGAAAGGAGGATGCCTTGTGTTAGGACGGAATGCCACCTCGCTCCTCCTGCTCGGCCTCACACGTGGTGGTAGACACTCAGCTGTGTGCGGTGCCCACGTGGGCACATACGTCTCACCGCACATCTTTTACTATTGCCTCTAAAACGATTGTCCACATCCTGGAATGTCATAGGATACACACAAAACCTTGCCCAGCTATGATCATTGGGCACTAGTAAATCACTATGTTTTAGGCCCTGAACATACTGGGAGTCAAGGGTATGAGAAGCTTGACTGCTTGAACACACGAGAGAAACCCAGGAGGAAGATGAAGCATGGAGCCACTCTTCTGAATGCTTTCACATATTGGGGAATGTGTGGACCACACATCTGGGGAAATGGACTGAATTTTTCATTTGCCATTCAGATGTTTCTATGTATTACCCCTAATTTCTTTTGTCTCCTTTTGTCTCCTTGATATTAAAACAGCTGATCCATTTAGTAACCACTCTTCTCGACCTCTCACTAAATTTTTCATTTTGTCTTACCCTGTACTGCCAAGCTTTTGCCCGTGTTCTGCTTAACTGTTAACTCTTCTAACAGTTCTGATACCGGGGTCCACAGGCAAGTGAGCCTGAGCATTGCCTGAAGATAACATAGCATGGCAGAAAATTGGTAGTTTTAAATCTCATTATCTTTATTTTGGAGACAAAGATACCATCAAGAAGAGCTTCTGAGAAACATTCAAGGGCCTTAAAGTTAATACTCAACAGAGAAGGCTTTTTCCTTCCACCTAAAGCTAGGCACATCCATAAAAGTCTCTCCACTAACCACAACTATGTTAAGCACATGTATATTCACTCATACATTCATCAAACATTCCTTCAATCCCATTGTATGCCAGGCACTGTGCTAAGTGCAGAAGATAGTTTATTAACAGATGGATTGGTATGGACTTAGAAGAAGAATCATGTAAACAGATAATTACCACATCCTATTATTATGGATGAATTGTGTCCCTTCCGTAGCTCATCTATTAAAGCACAGCACTGACTGTGTTTGGAGAGATGACCTTTAAAAAGGTGTTTAAGTTAAAATGAGGTCAGTAGGGCAGGCCTTAATCCAATCTGATTGGTATTCTTGGAAGAAGAGGAATTTTGGACACATACAAAGAGACACCAGGGCCACGTGTGCACAGAAAGATGACCCTGTGAAGAAGTTAGGATGTTAATTTTTTAACATTAAAAAATGTATACTTTACTAAGTATAAAGTATGTAAACAACTCGGTAAGTTTGTGGAGAAGTTGACCAAGATACATTAAGAGATACAAGTGTCCATCTACGTTTTCTATATTTCATTTTTTTTTTACAGAATGTTTATTAAAGTTGTTTCATGTACAATTTCTCATTTGCCATTGTGGAAGTTCTTTATTGTAAAGGCAATTCTTTTGTCTGATGGCAATCAGCAGTCTTACTGTCAGTGATTATTCTGAACCTCCTGTTGGTGCTAAGAAGCAAAGCCTTTAATGGAATGACCAGAAGGGTTACAAGCTGGGAATTCTATTTGGTGTGTTCTCTTCCTTTGAGCTTCCTCCCTTGAGTTCCACAACCTCTCCTGATTTCTATAATCATTCTCTCACGCAACTATGAAAGTCCCAGAAACAAGAAGCCAATGTCCCTTCGTCTGATTTTGGTGAGGTCCTTGGCCCTACTCATAGTGCAAGCGGAAGGTGTCCCAGCTCAAGAGCAGTCTGTGTTGTTGTCTTAACTTTGCTTATCTATCTCTGTAAACCAGTTGTGACTGGTGGCAGATGGTTGAGGATCTTGGTTGCTGGCTTGATATCATCTCTACATCACTTGCGAGTATTACTGCAGGTCCCAAGATGGAGAGAGACAAATCCTGATAGAACACGATTCTGCTACGGAGTGCAGGCTGACCTGAACTGAGGGACAACTGACAAAGATGGGAGACGATGCAGCGGAGATGCGTCATGGCCAGCGTGAGGGTTGAGGTGGTGCAAATGGGGAGGGAGGAGCTCATCCAGAAACCACTGAAGAACTTCCAAATTCCCAGGCGGTTCCTCTGAGAATAGAGAATTTGAAACAGAATCTTGGCAGAGGATGAGGATTGGGAAACTACAATCTCTCTGACCAGTTACATGTTCTACTGCTGCTTCGGCTTGGCGGTGAGCTTTCTGACTCAGTGCAGAGAGAAGTGATTACATACTGAAAACTTGGCCTTAGCTTGTCCCCTCCGAGGACCCCTGGGACACTGAAGTTAATCAGCAGACCGGTCATCAAGGGTCACTTGACATTTTGAAAATGTGTTTTAGATACCTGGGCAAGTCTGTTGATACATTCTTTCAGTCTCCCTACAGAGTTGGAACAACCTGTGGCCAACGGGACATGTCAGGCGCTGCCTCCACACATGGAACCATTTTATTTGGGAGCCGGGGCCAGAGCACAACGAGCTTGTCTCTATCCTGCTGTCTGACTCAGAGGTGGAGGAAACTGGAAACATCAAGACAATGTGGATTACAAGCCTGAGAATTGGACATGCTGGGAACCTGAAAACCAGTAGGACAACAACAATGTGGCTCAGTGCACAAGGACAGCCTCTTAGCGCCAGAAAAATCATGTAACAACTAAAGACTTTCTGTTTGTCCCATTGGGTCAAAGTGCACTATTGTCATTAGGAACATTCTTAGGGTAGCTAGAACACAGGGCTTCTCCCTGGGCTTGAGTCAACGTCCCATTAACACACACACACACACATCCACCTATGGGCACATTACTCTGTGAAATCAATTAAAAATGGACATAAGCTTGGAAGAGAAAAACAGGTCTCAACAGGAGAGGAAGACAAAAGAATAAGGCTTTCTTTACCAATTTTTCTTGATGCATGGTAGGTAGGTGTTTGTGTGTTGGTTGAATGAATGCAAAACCATGAGACTGTAAAACCATTTTTCTTTTTTAGAGGCTGCTGGTGGAGCTATTATTTTTTCCCTTTCACATGTCTTCCTACTAAGATTCATTCTCCCTGTCCCCCATCAACACCAATGCTATCTTCTTATCCTCCCACCCACCCAAAGCAACAAAAACACAGAACCCAGGGCAATCCCAGTCTTTCAGAGGCTTCTTCAACTTGTAACTCTTTACCTCTAGTGCCTACATACTTCCTGGCAGAATAAGAAATGACAGTGGGGTAACAATAGCTATCGAGGAGCACTGTGCTAAGGGCATCAGAGAAAATGTATCTTTTGATTCTGAAGAAGTAGAAGCAGGTGTTGTTAATACCCCCATTTTAAAGATAGAGAAACTGAGGTTTAGAGATTAACTTGCCCAAGATTATGCTGTAGGAAATGAAGCTGACTCTTCATCTGACTCCAGAATCTGTTTGCAACCATTTTTCTATGATTCAGGAATAGTTTTTATCCCCCCAACTTGATCTACAGATTCAGGTATAATCTCTGTCAAAATCTCAAGGCTCTTCTGCAGAAATTGACAAGCAGATCCTAAAATTTATATGGAAATGTAAGAAACCCAAGATAGTCAAAATAATCTTGAAAAGGAAAAAGAGGACTTCCATTCCTAGTTTACAAAACTTACTATAAAGCCATAGTAATCATTTTTTAGTCAATTGATTTTTGACAATGATGCCAAGACAATTCAATGAGAAGGTTAGCCTTTTCAAAAATGGTGCTAGGACAACTTGAAGTCCATACGCAACACAATGAATTTAGACTTTTATCTCTTATCATACACAAAAATTAAATCAGTGTATTATAAATCTAAATAGAAGAGCTAAAACTCTAAAAGCTTTTAGAAGAATATAGGAGAAAATCTTTGTGACCTTAATGTAGACCAAGACTTCTTCGCTACAACATCAAATGCATAATCCATTGAAAAATCGATAAATTAAGACTTAATGAAAATCAAAATTTTTGCATTTCAAAAGAAACTATTAAGAAAATGGAAAGATAAACCACAGACTGGAAAAATATTTTCAAATCAGATATTTGACAAAGAACATATCTAGAACATATAAAAAAAACTCTTACAACACAATAGTAAGAAGGCAAATAGCCCAATTCAAAATGGATAACATATTTGAATAGATACCTTGTCAAAAAAGATAACCAAATCATCAATGAGCTAATGAAAAAAAAAATGTTCAACATCATTAGTCAGTAGGGAAATGCAAATTACAATGCTCACTAGAATACATAATAACTTGTGTTGGTGAGGAAATGGAGAAACTAGAATCCTCCTATATTACTAAGAAGAATATAAATGGTACAATCACTTTGAAAAATAGTCTGACAATTTCTTTCAAATTTAAACATAAATTTACATCTAAGTCTTTAATGTGGACATCTCTTGAATAGACACCTAGGCGTCAAATTACTAGGTTCTTGGGAATGCAAGTTATCTATGCAAGGGAAATGGAAACCTATGTCCACACAAAGGTATACATGTAAATTCTTATGGCATTATGATTTGTAATAGTCCCAAACTGGAAACTGAGAAATAGATGAATAAAAGTGGTGCATTCACACAATGGAATACTATTCAGCAATGAAGAGGAACGAAATACTGGTAATATGGGTGAACCTCAATAAGATTATGCTAAGTGGAAAGAGCCAAATGCAAAGGACCACATATTATATGATTCCATTTATATGAACGATCTAGAAAAGGTAAATCTATAGAGACAGAAAATAAATGACTGGTTGTCTAGGGCCGAATGCACTTTGAACAGACTTTATTATAATTATCATATTAAATTATAGTTCATTTTTCCATATGAATTCTCACTGGGCTCTATGTATCTTCAAATTTTTTGTATTCCTTGTGTTTATCAGTAAGCCCAGTACATATTAAACATTTGACATACACTTTTTTTCCCCATAGATTTTATTTATTTATTTGAGAGAGAGATAGAGAGAGAGCATGAACAGGGGAAGGGGCAGAGGGAGAAGCAGGCTCTCTGCTGAGCAGGGAGCCCGACACTGGGCTGGATTCTAGGCTTAACCACTTAACTGACTGAGCCACGCAGGCGCCCCAGCGACGTATACTTTTTGAATGAATAAATAAATAAATAAATATATGAATGATTTCTATGGATAGCTTTGAATTTAATTGTAAACCTTGGGCCACTTTTATATAAATTTAGCCAATACATCTGTCATCCTTGTATATTGTGAGAACAAAAATATTTCAGTTCCTGACAACTTTCAGATAAATAACCAGTTGAATGTTCAGTCTTTTTGATTTTAGATGACCTAATCATGATTTTAAAACTTCAGTCTCCAGGGCAGGAAAGCTAGAGTGCTGAATTTTTAAAGTGGCATCAAATCTCCTTCTTTCCGGTTCATGGGCGGAGTCAATTAGTGTTACTCAAATGTCAAGTCAGAGCCCCGGAATGCTAATAGCTGAATTCCCATTGATGATTTTTGGGGATGAGTGATAACTGCAGCTACACTGATGTCCGGAGATGAGGTCCCGGTTTAGTGGCGGTTGGGAAGATATTTTGTCAAAGCGGCAACCTGGGGAGTTGAGGTGCATGTTCACGCTGCGATTATAATGTTTGGATGTAAGCAGACGTTTCTGAAGAGGCCAAGAGGAGTTTCCTTATTGAAAATATTGACAAGTGGTATGGCTTCATAGTTAGGGGGCCTGGATCCAAACCCTAGCTCTCCATTCCCCACCAGTGATTGACTCTGCAGAAACTTATTTCATTTTTTTGAACTTCAGCATTCTTCTCTGCGAAGCAAGAGGTTATAATTTTTGTTCTTGGTATCCTGCAGTGCTTCTCAAACTACTTGTGGTAAAGGACCAGGTTAAAAAAAAATCTGTTGTAGATGGTTACTTTAAAAAATACAGTAAATAGAAATTATAAAAAAACCCCAAAATACAAGCTTCATTTTTGTTTTGTTATTGAATTCTAAACACATAGATCTGGTTATAGGTCTAGAAGCAATGAAAAGTGAGAAGGGTTGGTCCTGAGAAGGCTCAGCGTCTCTTGCGAGGGTTTCACAAGAGGCCATTACAGGTTGTTTAGACAAAGAAGACTAACTTCCTCAGACAGAGAGGAAGGACCGTTTCTGTTGGCAGAGAAAACACATCAGAGTTGGAGTTCAAGGTTTCCAGCTTCATCAGAATCTGCTCCTATGTCTGTTTCCCAAATTATGAGGGCATACTTCCTTTTCTTCCCTTTTTTTTTTTTTTAAGATTTTATTTATTTATTTGACAGAGAGGGAGAGTGGGAGAGACAGCAGCAGAGGGAGAGGGAGAAGCAGACTCCCGCTGAACAGGGAGCCCAATGTGGGACTTGATCCCAGGACCCCGGGATCATGACCTGAGCAGAAGGCAGATGCTTCATTGACTGAGCCACCCAGGCGACCCATCATACTTCCTTTTCAATCAGTGCTCTAACTTTAACACAAGAGAACCTGTGAGATTAGGAACTAAATTTGTATTGTCATCCAGTCACTGTCAGAGTTAGACCTTTGGTTTTCAGAAAACTTGGCACTGCAGTTCTAGGAAATAAGGGTTTCCTTCAGATCATCATTCAACTTTATATCCTTTTGCAGAACTTCAGTAGAGAATTTAAAGCCCTCAACCCATTATTTTCTTTCTCCATGTTCTCCAGTGTACTTACAAGCAAACAACTATTTCTTAATTAGAAATGCCCACTGGTGAGAATTTAAGCACATTCTGGCACTGCATCCCATGAACAATCAGAGTTCACTTTACCACTTGAGACAGGTTATTAATACCATTAAATCTAACTATATCACAGAACCAATTAAAGTTAACCCAGATCCAGTTCAGAGAATCCATTTGAAGTCTGTTTCAGTCAGGGTACGCATGTATGATATACACAGATAAGTGTGTGTATGTGTGACTATAAATCTTAACACTTAGGATAGCTATAAGGAAACAAATTTTAAATTTTCAAAAAGGTTAAGAAAAGGGATGTGAAAATTTTATTCAGGCTGGTTTGACTGTAACATTGGTTTTTGTTTTATAAAATAATTTTATAAAAGAGTCCATCAAGATATTATATAGAAAATACACCAAGGTAATATATATACATTTCATAAAAATAGAATACATCTTGGCAATTGCTTCCAGAGTCTGTTACCACCATGTACAGTGTATTGACGTTCAATATTTATGCTAATTTGAACATATAAGATTCTTAAGAAAAACAAAGAAAACTATTCCACTGGTATTTGTAAAAGTTGCTTCCACTTGACTGGAAAATAAAATGCTGGAATGTAAAAGTTACGGAGCTAACTGGAAGGAAGGTTATATCAAAGATCCATGCCACGAACAATCATCTGAGGATGAAGCAGTATTTTTTTTCTATTATCATAAGTGGTTCAGCTCATTTCACAAAATCACTGAAAATAATATCCTTATTTTAGATGGTCAGTCCACGTGAACACTATTTGGTATCAAAGAAACATTCTAGAAGCTGTACTATACTTCTAAACTGACTGGTGTTTCTTTTTTCCCTTAAGGTGAAAATAGTTGTAGAAGTCCCATTATAAAGTATCAATACTTTAAAAAAAAAGCATCTTAATAAGTTACTGAATAAGCTTTGATCAAAACACATAGCAACCAGTTTTATTATTTTAAAAATGGCCAAATGATCAAATATCCACTTGGCTTCGAGTGAATTATTTTTGTTTTCTTTTTTTTTTTTTTAAGGTAAGTGATCTTAGCTACTATGCTACCATAAAACATCACTGATATGTCCTCCTGTGAGAAGTTCAGAATAATCTTTGGAAAGTAACTGCTCCAGTGTAATAAATAAAGAAAAATAATAAGTGATTTTTCTAGACCTTACCAAAAGATACGACCATGGTGGGATCATGAAAATACCTCAGCAGTACCAAGGAAGGCACACAAAACAGAGCATAGCACCATTTTCAAGTTGCCAAGATTGCAACTGTTCAGGAGACGGTAATTGGGAAGGGGACTTGATTCCCATGATTAATGCAGTTTAAATATGTGGATTAGGCTCTGGAGAGCTTCTTAGTATGGATAGGCAGACACAGCTATATATACTATGAATGTGGTCTGATACTCAATGGTCCCATTGGCACTGTAGGATGAGGCTCGAACCCTCATGCGGTAGGTCTCTGGTTCTCGCAATGGTCGTGTTGTGTACACCACTCCTTTCAGGTTTTCATCCCTTAAGGCAAAAGGAGCAGTCTGTTCCTCATCTACCATGAGGAAAGTTGTCCTGGGATGCATCACTCCATCCTGCGTGTATGCTACCAGCCGGATTAAATCTTGATTGGCAGCTATTCCAAATGGGAGGGAGACAAGTTTGTATTCCAAGGCATATGGGCTCAAGGCACATTCCAGATCATTGGGTGGACAGTTCTTGAGGCAGAACCTGAGGACAAAATAAACACATGAAGTGCATATTATTATCTGGCTTGGAAGCAGGAGAGGGCATGAGGCAGGTGACCATGATCCATGACAACTTTTAGGCATTAAAGGCAGTAGACAGTCTGACTGCGAGAGCAATAGGCCCACCCCATGTGCTATGCCACTAACTCAAACCAGATGCCAGGTGCCTATGAGAGCATGCTGGTCTAGAGTCAAATATCTCTCTCTCGGTTGCAGTAAAATCAGAAGTTTCTGAACCACTGAAGTAAGTACGAGTACCACAAGAGTATCTTTAAAATGAAAAGTTAGTTTTGGAAATAGAAGCATCTGTACATATACGGGAAACAAGTAGTTTTTAAAGAGAGGAATACGAGCTCGTTTTAAATTATAGCATCTGTCCTAAGACTGAAAGCTGAGTAGAATTCATTGATATTTGGTTTATTTTCCTAAAAATAATAAAAGGTCAACTAAGATTCCTGGGGGGAAAACGTTCTTCCTTTTGTAGGAAGAACACATTGGCTGTTTTTGAAGCATCGTGACTTTTAAGTTGTCTGCTAGAAATCACTGGTAATGGAGAGTAAAATTTTTTAAAAATGCACAAAGGAGCATTTTCTGCAGATCTAGATTCTTCAGTCATAGTATTTTTGGATGTGTCTTAAGTCAATATTTTTAATTTTCTCCCCCCCCTTCCTACTCCCTTCCTATTCCCCCTAAAGCAATTATGAGAAGGTTTTTGCTGGATCCAGGGAAGTCCACACTTGATCATGTTACAGTAATGTGGTAGTCACTGCTGAGAGGAAAAACAAAGTGTGAGCTCCGACCAGCATTCAGTTTCAGAACCACCTTCCTATTAGCAGGTCCTATTCATGATCACCATTATCTCTATTTTCGAGCACCCCGCTGACTAGGTACCTGAACAGGGTATGACATTTCTGTAAGAGGAGGGAAAAAATAGAAGAGTAGTTTATTCAGAACCAAGAAAAGATAGTGTTTCAGACAGCAGGGAATGTAAGCAAGACCATATACGAGCAGGCAGACTGTTGACTCATCCTTGCTCATCTCCATTCTCTCATGGAGTCATGGTGAGTCATCACGATTACAGCCAAGGTACTTCTTGGAATGCTCTAAGTGCTGAGAACCCTTAAAGCCCTGAGGCAACACAAAAGGAAACCAGGAAATGTCAAATATCACCCTATAAAATGCTCACTGCTGAGGCAGAATTCTAGATGTGGCATGGTGGATTACATACTGGGGAGACGCTCCGGGAAAACCTTGGCAGCCCACAGTGATAGTTAAGGCTACAGTGGCTGCTGCAGGATGAGCTCATTTCATACCCATTCATTGAGGAAGGAACACACTGCAACGCCATATACCCCTGGGGTTATTGACTTCCTGTGAGTTACATGCGACAACAGAGTTTATTGGTTGAGGAGAAAAAGCTTTTCAAAAGTATTTCTGAGAAGAGAAGGTAAGACATACCCTGAAACAGGATCCCGTTGGTAGTTGGGTGGACAGGGGGTATCGATGCACTGGTAGCTTCCTCTCATGTTGAAGCACATGCGATTCGGTCCACAGCGCACACTCTGCTCCAGACACTCATCAACATCTAGCGACAGCACAAGGAACACACGGCGTCAGCAACTCGGGTCAGAGCGGCCACGAGAGCAGTTGTTGTGGATATTTGACGGGAATAGCAAATCCCCACGAATGAATCTGGCAGCCATACCTAAGCTTCTTCAACCACAAAATGCGGATCCTGATACCTGGTGTGCTATGTCCCATATCGCTTTGAGGATAATTTTTAACATTTGTGAAAGGACATCGAAAAATAAAAGCTATGAAAATAGAAGGGAAGCTATTAAGAACTCTGGTGTTTTTTATATTTGAAAATAGAGTGCATTGGAGTTTTGTAAAGCAAATAATACTTTAAATTCATGAGAAACAAGCTAAAAATTTAAAGGACACTTGTAAACCTTTCTGTAAAGTGAAGAACCTCTTTAAAATGTGAGTGACCCTTCCTGGTATTTTGTTTTATAAGTTCAAAATGTTGAGTGACAGGTAGGGTAGTGGAAATTAAAGGAGTCAAGTTATAAATTCAAGTCAGTCAGATCTTGTGGAGAGAGACAGAATCTAGGGAAAAAAAAAAAAACAGGATGAAATGAGCGACCCAAGAACCATAATCCAAGTTTAATCAAATCTGAACTGTGGAGAATCCATCCTCAGGGGTTATGGGGGTGGGATGTGCTCTCCAGGGTCATAGCTCCCCCTTGGTTACTGGGGGGAAAAGCAAATGAAATGCTGTTTATTCTGTTGTTTTCTATACAAAGTTGTTAAATAAAAACACACTTAAATCACTATAATTAAGAAACATCAAGATGGAGCTAAAAGAAACTTTTTCCGAGCTTTCTGAAAATGAATGTTTTTCAGATTTTTAACTTAGGGTCCATATTCGAGCATCAGGGGATTTTTGAATGAAAATCTTTTTGTGTGTGCATGTATGAGTGTGTGTGTGTGTGTGTGTGTGTGATAGAGACAGACAGGGACAGAGACAAATGGGGAGACAGAGAGCACAACACTGAGACTGAAGGATTTTCTGGAAAGAGGATCCATAGAATTCTACAAAATTTTTAAGGGATTTTGAGATCCTAACATTAAGAACCGTATTTTAGAGCAATCATTTCCAACTGCGGTACCTTTATTCCCCTGATGATGCATGGAAGCTTTCCAGCAGTATGACAGCAGGCAAATATTTCATGGAATCATTTTCATCCAGAAACTTATTTCCCGTAAGTTCTCCTTCCTATAAGCACTCTGCCTGAGAACTTCCTGTGGCGTGGAGTTCTCCTGTCCCCATTCCCATTTTATATCCTTCTGCTTTACAAAAGAAAGGTTTCCACTAATCCCTAGTCTCTTTATGATACTCGGGTGTAAAATGCTTCAAGGAACATATGAAGAGTGAGAAAACTGGTTATTTGTATTGATGGTGGCAGGCCTTATTTTATCATGGCTACAAACCAATGGTCTTAGCTCTCTATTTTAAATTAGATTTCAGAAGTGAGCTGGTTGTCATGGGAACACTTACTAACACTTTTACTTGAACAGAACAATGACCTTAGACTTTTTCTGACAGTCAAGTTGGTTGGTGTAACAACCACTACAAACTTTTAAACTATATAGTGATCATTCCCCATTTTAACAGGGTTATCTGCAGCTCCAAAGTATTGATGAAAATATATTTAAAGCACATGTACATCAAAGCCAGAATTCATATCCTTTACAATTCAAATACAGTAAGAAACTTTAGAAGTCAGTTTTAAAAAGTATGAATGAAGTATAAGGTTTCAAATTCTTTTGGAGTAGGCAAGCAAAAAATTGAAGACTATTTATTTTAAAGTCTTAAGCCAATTGGCTGCATATAGGCACTTGTAATACTCCTCATTCTTTAGTATTTGAATAAACATAGGTCCTGATGCACAGGAGGGAACAATTACAACTAATTGGGCCCAAATCAGTTCTCTGCAGAGGTAGGACCTAAAGGTCAAATGGACTTTCATCATGGAATCAGGGCTGAGACCAATGGGCATGTGAAACTACTGTATCATTTCATAGTAGTAAGTAATTTGGTATCTGCATAATGCTATGTATGTTGGACTTGGGTTAAAGTTGTAGGTTGTTTTGTGAATTCTTAAGTAACTTGAAATATTGCTATCAAAAAAAGAGAAAGGAGAGAAGCGGTTCCAAGAGACAGTATATTAATGATGGACAATAAATGTTAAATTTTATTTCTGAATTATTTATCATTTCTGTCTCAAAAATGAGCATTTTAGATTTGGTTTCAAATATATTCTATTTTCTAAGGAAATAACAGTGTAATTATTTACTTTATTTATTTATTTATTTATTTTAAAAAAGATTTTATTTATTTATTCGACAGAGATAGAGACAGCCAGCGAGAGAGGGAACACAAGCAGGGGGAGTGGGAGAGGAAGAAGCAAGCTCATAGCGGAGGAGCCTGATGTGGGGCTCGATCCCATAACGCTGGGATCACGCCCTGAGCCGAAGGCAGACGTTTAACCACTGTGCCACCCAGGTGCCCCGTAATTATTTACTTTAAACTTGCTACTAGTTTGCACAAAGTAAAAAGACATTGAGCTAGAGGGATATGGACTAAATCATTTACTTGACTTTTTACTTACTTAGATGTGCTGATAATAACATAACGTGATTTCTATGACTAGTTTTATATTAGGACTAATTTTCCTACAGGAATACAACATAGTGTGACACAAATTTATATTTCAGTTAAATTTTGCCTATTGTCTCCGTGAACCAAGTTCTAATTATGATTTTATCTGTCAGAGGGGCGTTATCTCCTTGGCAAAATGAGATTGTCTCAGAATGAAGTGAAAAGACCTTTAGGAAAATGTGAAAGAAATTCACTTAGCCTTATCTTTTTTTTCCTCATAAAAAACATTCCCTCACACTTATCCACCATATTTCATTTTAGCTCTAATTTTTACAGTGAATTCCTGCAGGCCCATTTAGGCCAGTGGGCTGCAGGGGTCCATGGAAATGGTGGCATGGAGACCAGAATCTGGACACATGCATAATAGGAGTAGCTATCTTATCACAGATTTCCAATGGCTGAATATGAGTCTATAAAAATATATCAAAATCTAATACTCAAAGTGTTTGCCTTTAGTTCCATAATAATAAACAGTTCCCACTGAAAAGCTTTCTTAAATATTTGAGCTTCTGGAAGGTGGCTTTCCTTCTGTCTGTAACTATCTCCTCAGGCTTAAGCACCCTATAAGCATTCACTCTACTCATTTAGTCTACTGCATGGTCTTAAAAAGAGAAGCCAGAAAAGATGGAGAAATCATGCTGTCTTCTGTTAGCTGACAATGTGAGGATGTCTGGTTTTTATTAAATATTATAAGATAATCACTGTGGTAGAAATTAAATGATAGGTATTTTATAATCTAAATATTCTACAAGAAAAGATTACCAAGATGAGCTGAAAAACTTTTATATTAATAGCTTTAGAACATATGAATGCATTTAACCAAGTGCTTCTGGATACATTAAACAATAATTTAGGATAAACATACTTGAAACATTTGTCTTATAGAGAGAATAATTTAGATTCTTGATAACATTATGGATTACTTTTTAAAAACTTGGATAGATTAGAACACTCATTTCAAATGCAATGCCAATAAAGCGTTTCTAAATGTTCAGAATTAGATTGGGGGGGCTTACAATTAGCATACAGATCTTTTAGTTTCTCCTCTCCACTTCTTGGGCAAATCAAGATCGGTCATGTTTTTTGTTTTTCATTTTGTAGTCTGTTGACTTACACTTTTGACAAGAGTCTCTGTCCTTGTTCAGTGTCAAATCCACTTTAATTTCCTTTTTGTCACTGACATTTTTATCATTAATGTATAAAGCTTCAAAAATGCACATGTAAATGAAAAATCAACTTTTTTCCTCTCATAAATGCCCGAAACACTTCCTAAAGCTATAAAAAGATTCCAAGTTATTCTTCAGATTAAAGACTGCTTTAAAAGATGTAATTGTTTTCTCTCAAGTCTTTTTTAAAAACCACAAAAATATGTAACCCATTTAAATTGCAAACATTTCAAGTGACACCTGTTTCTGATTTGTTCACATTATTTTTCACTCTCTGAAGCACAACTTAAAGTTGAAAAACGTTTGAACCGAATGAGCGGCAAGGGCAATCAAGGAACAAACTGGCATCATTTAGAAAAAAAGAAAAATCCTCTAATGAGAATATGACATAATATAGCACTTAAAAATCTGGCTAAGGGGTTTTGTAGTTCGTTTGGTTGTTCCAAATGCTTCCTTCCTTGGTGCCTGGTGCACTCACAGGAAGTGTAGTGTTAATGTTGGGCATTGCCACCTCTTGAGAGGATTCTTGAGATGATCACCTGAAGAAAGTTATATAGTGTGGACAGTGTAAATGCCCTCACCTCACACTATACTGCCACAGTACAATGACCCTGGTGTTCACAGAATGACAGGAGACACAAAGGACCACTCAAGACATTATAAGATCTGTGATCAAGTCCTACCCTTGTTCTTGATTGTTCTAGAAGATTCATGCTCACATCATCACCCCAAGAATTAGTTTTTTTTAATCTATAGTGCTTTACTATTTGTAGTATATTATCTGTATTGCTGATTAAAATGAGTTAATAATTGCTTTGGAAAAAATGACTATAACGTCAATCTATTATTCTCATACTTCAAATCTCAGTAGAAAGTTCTGCATAGGGTAAGTTCTTAACACGCATTTGTGACAGATGCCTGGGAGTAAAGGTTATTATGGGGTTCACTTTACTTTTCCAGTCCAGATGGTCCAGTGAGGGCTCTCAGGGAGGGATCAGGTAAATGGGTGTGGGACAGGTAGAAGCTCATGGAACTCAGGTGACCCCACAGCCCTTCCAGGTCTTGCTTCCTGGAGTGCCCTTTCCATGACCTGCATCCTAGCAAGTCTTCTGTGAATCTCCCAGACAGGGCAAATTTAATCTAAATTCGATTGCTACTGATAAAGCACTCTTTTGAAGATTTTATTTGATATGCTTTAGAAAAGGATACAGGTTGTATGTGACAGAAATTAATAAAACTCAGAGGCTTGTTAATGCCTATATAACTTCTGATTTTGACCACAAAATTGAGGAGGCTTCTTAGGAGATTTTCAAGATTTATATAAGTTCTTATTTCTTTTTGATCTAAGTATGCATTGCAACATAATATAGCTTATCAAAGCAAAATGCCCCTTTCACATTTTTGTGTAAAGAGGTTAATATTGAGTTGATAGTTTTTTTCTTTCTACCGTCACTACACACTGTCCAAAGCTCTGTTGTAGTACCTACAACCCTGTATATTATGCTTTTATTTACACGTCTGTTTCCATTGGACTAAGATATCAAAGGGAGGAGACTATATTATTCATTTGTTTAAATCTTTTGCATTCTGCAATGCTAGCCCGTGACTGTTCCACATTATTTGCAGACTGAAAGAATAGATCATTTAATTATTTACCCACGGTTGGCCAAGACAAAAAATAAAATAATGTCTAATACTGGAGTAAATGTACTGATCTCTCTTCCTATTTCGTCTTCCATCTTGGCTGAATTTTCAAAAGACATTTGAAGAGGTCAATTCCCACTTAGTTTTAAAAATATATAACATGAACTAGTTTAGACATTCTTGCTCCTTCTATAAGACTACACCAAAAATGATTCTCAACTATTTCCCTCTGCCTAACTGCTTTCTCTCCAGTTCTCCTACTTACAAAAGCAATGATAAATATGACCAATGGAAATGAAAAGGAAGAGAAAGCAGCTAGGAGAATATTTTAAAAAAAAAGAAGAAATTTAATTTCTCATACTCTCCTACGTTGGTTTTGAGTCAGGTCACAGTAATAAACATCTGAACATTTTCTCACCTTGACAAGTCTTTCCATTGAGCATGAGTTGATAGCCAGGTGGACAGATACACTGATAGCTCCCAAAGGTATTTTTACACTCGTGCTGGCAAATGTCTCTATTTTCACATTCATCGATATCTGTGCAGAAAGAAAGCAGGGTGTATAATCATGCAAAACAAAGGCAGAAACAATGACAGAACCAATTACACACAAGTTGTTGATACACAATAGAAAAACTTCTTGGTGATTTTACACTCACGTGTTTAAAGGTGCTCAGAACTGTTTTATATCAGGATCTGTTTTTAATGGAGTCCAGTGTTAACTGTACTATCTTATAAAATATGAACATCTCTTCTGTGTGTGAGTGCATACAAGCTGAAGCCCCAAACTGGCCAATTTCTATATTAGTTAAGCAAGCATAGGATGGCAGATGAAACAGATTTGTACAAGATCCTAAATAACCAAAGTACTAAACTCTTGACAGAAGAGTAGAATTTACCAAAAAGACAAAGTTTCTATTGAGGTTAGTTGGAACAAGGAATGTTAGATTTTATTTTATTTAAACTCTAGTCACCTCTCTCTCTCTCCCTGCACCTGCTCCCAACATCCATACATTGCTTTCCCATACAGAGATTTCAAGTGGAGGTGTTTTTAATTTTGTGATAAGAATATTCATCAAACTTCATATTGTAAAGTACTAATGGCAACTATGTATCTATAGTTGCTGTGATACCTTGGGCAGGCCACTATACTTCTCAAGATCTCAGTCAATTCTTTTGTCAAAAGGACTCACCAATTCGATCTCTCTACTGCAGAGATTTGTTGGAAGGTCCATACATTGTAATACATAGGAAAGCATTTTACAATAAAGAGCTACCTATCTGCTATTATTAAACGAAGCCAAGAAAGTAGCAGTAAAACGGAGAGGAGAATGGGTTGATAATTAAAAATTAATTGCTATTTGCTTTCAGGATAAAGGATGTGATTTGGGGTGCCTCAGATCTCTTATCCCAGTTGTGTTTTGCTCAGACTAATGTTAGAATTAGTGCAGAGCCCCATGAATCAGTGGAAGAATAAAGAGAGAATGTGATGTGAAGTGGGAGCAGGAGTGCTATAGGCTGGGGGTCAAGAGAAGACAAGTTGAAAACTGGTGGGTGACTCAGAGCAAAGGGATGTGTTCATGGTACGTGTTCTGCATATGTTCAGAATATAATTGTGAAGATTCAAAATCTGTTCATGATGAACACTCATCAAATATTTGTTACTGTTTTTTCCCCACTGTGAACCAAAGCATTTATTCCACAACTTGTGTGTTATTTTTACTTTTTCCCTTTACAATCTGCTTCCACCCAAAATCATCACAGAAATGTCAATGATGTGGAACTCCAAGAAATCAGTTCACTCTTCCCAGAATATGAATTTCAAAGTGGACCCACGTGTGATTTCTGCATTCAGAGGCAATGCAATATTCATTTCTCCTGTTAATCTTTGGAATCATTTCCTTAAAAAGCCCAATTTTAGCCCAAGTCTAACAAGATTGCATAGTGTTAATTTGAATCTTTTGTGAGTTGTCTATCCCAGATGGTTAATTAAAGGCATTTGGTGTTTATTGCAAGCTGGTCGTAACATAATTCCAAAGCTGTCTGCAACCTTGTGTAAATTTCTTTATTAGTATGAACACTATAAAATACTCACCATATTTTAAGAAATACTTCTAAAAGCCTATTAACTGCCCCTAGGTAAAACTCAAACATCCAGTAATTGACTAGATATGGAAGTTCACTTCAGATTCTCCAAGACTGGTCCTCTGAAATAGTAGCTGCCTCAGCCAATGGTTTGGGGAAGATAATTCTTATAAACATAATATTAGTGTAATATAAACACGAAGACACAGAAAACATTTATGAGGCTTTACTGTGAAACTGCAGAGCTTAGATAGTGATGAAGAAATAGAGAACGGGGTTATTAATCAGGGATGCTTTCTTAAAATGACTGGGACATTCAGATGATTTTAAAAAAATCAGCTGGATGGTGTACAGTGTGAGGGGTATGGTTTAATTCATGTGTCAGAGCATAAACAAGGGTTTGGGGCAGGAGAGTATAGGTAGAAGAGACGAGCTCATCTAAGATGAAGTCAGAGAGTGGGACGATAACTGGAGATGAAACCCCTTAGTGGGAATGACTGGAAGAAACTTTGAAAGATAACATGTCAAATTTAAATTAATTAATTAAATTTAAAATTTTCACCAATTAAAAATGGTAAAAGTTTTAACTAACAAAGGGGTCAAAATCGTGGGCATGAAAAATTACCAACATTCAGAATGGTCTGGAGCAGGTTGAGAGTCATGTTTGACACCCTTGCAAGGACTGTGGAGTCCACAGGGTTAGAAATTAAGTAGCGTCTGACCATATGGACTAAGGGTAGAGAATTGGTAATGAATGCATTAATGTTTGAAGTTCAAGGAGTAAAAGGAACTAGCATTGTTGACGGCTTTAAGACACTGATCACAGGGAGAAGGTCCTATGTGCCTCTTATTAACCTTCGGGTACATCAAGGCACCTAGACAGAAAAGTTCTGGGAAAATACGGACTTAAAGAGAAAAGTTTAAAGTTTAAGTATCCAGTGGCCTGGGCTCCAGCCGATATGGGAGGCTGAGTCCACAGAAGAGTGACATAGGAAGCACGTCTGGGAAGATAATGACGCAGGAACAGGGCTTGGGGTGAAGGGTAGAAAAAAAATGACGAAAGCTGAAGTCAGAAGACATTTTTAAAATGTTTATAAGAAATGTGTAACGAAAAGTATATTTAGGCAAGAATAAGTGTAGTGTAGAATACTTAAGAAAAATGCAAGAAAACAAAGTTGGCATACGGGTCTTTAAATTTAAATAAAATTCCTTTCTTCCCGCCTTCCTCCCTCTCTTCCTTGCTTTCTTCTGTCATCTACCCAATAGGGCGGCTAATTCGTGTTTGCTAATTTCTCTTGGCACATAGCTCAACGGCATGCAAACTGTGGACACTAAAAGAAAATTGAATTAAATGAATGACAGATGGTAATGTTTGCAACTTAACTGAAAACAAAGTCTCAATTACTGAGTTGGAAATTATACTTCATTTTTGCAAACAAATTAAATTGTAGATGAGTTTAGATAAAGATATTGAAAGCACATATTTTAGAGCAATGAAAGCAACTTAATTTTGTCCTGGCTCACATTATCTTTTCAGTGATTTACATACATACAAAATAATCAAACTGAGAAATTCCACGGGGAGTGTGGGACAACAGTCAACACTGTTTTGGTTGTCCTAGAGAACAAACAGTTGACTGAGTCACTGAAAGTTTCACTTTTAACCCACGGCTTTGGCATCACCCAGGTACAGCCATAATCTGATGGTATTATGTGGCAATACGCATATTCTCTTATTTAAAAAAAACCATATTCTGAATGCCACTGAAATTTATTTCTACATAGCATTAAATTTAATAACACTTTCAGGAGTGATCAAAAGAGAGAAACTGTCGATATAAAACACTTCATTATCAGAATGTACACATGTAAATACATCATTTACTTGAATAAATTTTGCAGTAATTTTAGGTGCCAGAGTCAATGTCTTGGAACTTTGGGTCATCCCAGAGTCCAGAGTTGAGATCTGATGTAGTTCACGGCACCCAAACGACCACAGGTGCTGTGCATATGTTTAGCCTCTGGTCCGTTCGTGAGCCCACCGAAAGGAAATGTAAGACGGCTGACATTTACCTACACATGTGTCACGGCTCGCCTCGGAGCCTTCAGGGCAAGTTTTCCTAATAGTCCTTCTAGTCCTGGAGAGAGATGCTCTGCTGTTTCTATACTCTGAGTAGGAGCTGTAGAGATGTGAGTACTGTCTGTAATGCTGTTGAGGTTGATAGTTGTTTCTCACGGGGGAGAACCGTGCAAGGTTATAGCTACTGTACTGGGTGCCAGAATGAGGCAGCCTCTCCAATCCAGCGCAAGATTTCCCGTCCCCTAATAAATGTTGTCCTGGGGGACAGATACACTTGAAGCTGCCGGGGGTGTTGGAGCACTGATATGCACAAGGCTTAGGCACCTGTTCACATTCATTAATGTCTGCTCGTGTGCCACGACACATAAAAAAGAGAAAAAAAAAACACACACACACACAAAACACAGGAATCAAGAATCAGTCTCTGGAACAAACGGAAGACATTATGTTACCCTCCAAAGCTATGAATACAGTAAATTCTCAGTTGTGAACTTTAGAGAAAGCTTGAATCATTCATTTATGAATACATAGAAAGGTTCTAGGACTTTTCCTGAAGATTGCTTCATGTAGAAACATAAAGGGTCATATGGGAAAACGTGGTCTCGAATCCAGAAAAACTAGAGTTCAGAGCTAATGTAGATCTTAATTCTGTGGCTGGAGGGAAGGACTCAATCACGTTTCTAGTTTGTGTTTTATTACAACATTCTCACTGGAACCTCCAATGTTTCATACAATTACAAGCTTCAGATGTGATAATATTGGTACAACTACTAACATTTTTCTTTTATTTCTTTTGAATCAATAACTATTATTTAGTAATCAAGCCAAGCACATTTCTTTACAAAAATTTAAAAAGAAGGAAATTAAGACAGAATTATTTCTTACTAAGATACAAACTCAAAAGTCCAAAAAATTTTTAAAAAAAAGCTATTTTTCTTCCTATTCCTAGGTCAACATACACTATATGGTGCCAACTTTTCCTGTAAATTGGAAAAGCAAATGAAAACCGAGAACAAAAACAAATTCTTTAATTCATTATTACAGCGGCATGAAAGACAGCAACACGAATAAGCAGAATAAAAGTAGTAAATTTTGTTTCAAAATTATTTCGTAGGCAAAGGTTAAAATTAACATTTTAAATCTCTTTAAGGCAATGGCTCTACCTTCTTCATTGATTTATTTCCCAGTCCTAGGCCTGACATTCAACTTCAGGTCAAATTAGTGAACAAATAAACATATTTCATTCTGCTAGGTCATTGCCATGACTAATCAAGATGTTAAGTTATATATAGATTACAATATCTAAACAGAAGACTAAAATGATATGTTATGTACTTCTGCTATTAGAGAGTGTTTATTTTAAAAGTATTTCTAGTAATTGTATCACTTTCAACATTTGCTCTGTGCAAAGTACTAGGCTAGGGACTGCATAAGGACAGAACTAAGTCTTCATGAGAGAATTTGCTGTAAGTCATTAAGTAGTCATTAAGTAGACAAGGCAACCAATTTTAAAAGCGTAGTATGTAAACCAGAAGTCAGTATTTAAAGCCCCCCCCTTTTTTTTTTTTTTTTTTTGCTGTACTTAAGTATTCCAGGAGGAATATAATTTCATGGGTCGGTTTTCAGTTTTTGATTATGTGCTTAATTAAAAAGAAGCATATGGTTACCTTCTTACAGATCTTTTCTATTGTCTGTTACCTGCCTTATTTACATTCAGTTATAATTAAGATAGAAATAAACAGGCAACTGGGAGAACTGAGTGAGATTCTTAGCACAGGAAAGGACACATAGTAAGCACTAAATATATGGTAAACTAATAATTATCAATTTATTTACATTGTGTATTCACATTTTAATCCCTCATGCCTAAGCCTATGTATTACATTCAATTATGCTTCATATTCTACTAGAATGTATCTGTGCAAACATTTATGCCATGTGCATAGAGAGATCAATGAGATAACCTTCACGATTAAGTTGTCATGGTAACTATATTGGAACATCATTCTGATATGTGTAGTGTATATATAGTAAGCACTCTAAATGGTGACTATTATCGCTGTAAATGTCAGTGCAAATTGAACTCAATATGAAATCTTAAAGAAGTAATTCAAATTATGTTATAAATTATTTAAACAGACTTACATATTTCCTAATTGTCCCAAGAAAACATTTGAGATGAGAGAGTGGTCCTGATCAAGTTGGTAAGGCTAAGTAATTATGTTAGTAGCTTTATTACTCAGTAAGAGTTCCTGGTAACTTACCCATACAGGGTCTTCCAACTCCTTGAGCCCGGAAACCTCTGGGACATACACAGCGATAGCTGCCTCTTGTATTCTCACATATCTGGTTATATCTGCACTGATGGGTCCCATCTTTACATTCATCAATATCTACAGACACAGAGGCAATAAAAAGTATAATATTTCCTCTTTCAAAACCTAAAGGCATTGTATTTAAAATGAACACTATAGAATTGTCAACGGTTGCATTTCTCACCAAGTGGCTGAGACCTGGGTTCAAGTTCTAGCTCCGCCACTTATTAACTGGCTCTTTTCCCTTCTCTTGCCTCCTACTGTGGAAAGGGTTTGGTTCTCAGCTTTGTAGCCCTCTTCTCTCTACTCCCTCCACCTTCGGCTGTCTTATTTATACTAGCGACTCTAGTAAGCTTGTTGATGTAGACTTACAGCAATAGCACTACATTGTGTCTTATCTACAGCCCCACATTTCCAGCTGCTGGCTGGTCCTCTCCATGTCCATCTTTTACCAGTACTTCAAACCCCACATGTCCTCAGTGTTTTTTGTTTTTTGTTTTTTTTTTTAAGATTTTATATATTTATTTGAGAAAGAGTACAGAGTGAGAAAGAGAGAAAGAGCAGGGGGAGAGACAGAGGGAAATGGAGAAGCAGGCTCTCCACTGAGCAGGGAGCCCAATCTGGGGCTTGATCCCAGGACCCTGGGATCATTACCTGAGCTGAAGGCAGATGCTTAACCCACTGAGCCACCCAGGCACCCAGGAAGGATGAATTTTAACCTGTTTTCTCCAAGCCTAGCCCTTTTCCCTTTCTACGGGACTCTCCCTTTGATCCACCATGTCCACCTATTATTACCATTGCATTCAAGGCGATATTTAAATGTGACCACTGCCATCACATCTATTAGATATGATCATTCTTTCAAGTACTCTCAAACAATCTTATTTGTACCTCTTTTGTGGCATTTCATTCTCCCTTGCGCTATAGTATTTTTTTTTCTTTTGGTGAGGAAAGTGGAATTAGCCAATCTATTCCAGTAGATCGTAGGGATATGAAAGCAGGAATACTATCTGTTTCATCTTTGTTTTATAGTTCTGCTAATTAAGGCAGACTGGCACAGAAAGAATAAACTTAGGGAGAATATAATTTACTTTATTTGGTCATTGATTTGACATTGAAAGAATCTTTAGTTCTAAAATAAAATATTTTGAACTTTAAATAAATCTGTATAAGCTTTTCTTAACTACCTGTAAAATTCTAAACATATAGACACTGAATTTCATAGACATAATGTGAGATAATATTAATTTATGTGGATATTAAACTGTAAAGCAAATGTGTAATTGATGGGAGCTCAAAATGGTAAGCTTCCATGGTTTTAGTATAGAGCCTGGGACCCCACAGCTCAAACACACTAGAACCTGGGAGTAAAAAACCTATGAGAAAAGAAAAATTTCCTTGTGAGATTAAATTTACTTTAATCATTAATTTTAAAAATGGATGCCTTACTTGGCATGTCAATGGCAAGTGGATCTCAGTCGTTCAAACAGCCATACACTCACCAATGCAGGTTCCATTTTCAGCCTTGGTCATTCCATTGGGACAAAGATCAATGCACTTATAGCCCCCACGGGTGTTCTTACAGTGCTGATCTGGTCTGCATACATTCTGCCTACATTCATTCACATCTTCATAAAAGAACAAAGGTAATGAAGATTGAGAAAATGATTTCTTCTGCTTTCCCACAGAAATCATACCTTTGGATTTTAAGGATAAAGATGTTAATTATATAATCATTGTGTATGGGTAAAGTGCTTAAATCCATCAAAATGAGCAACAGATTACTTTAAAACAGAAGAATAAAAATTTAAAAAAAAATTAGTCCACATACCTGGTAGCCATACCAACCACTACTGCTTCTTAGAAAAATAAATAAATAAATTATACATACATACGTATATGTGTATATATATAAATATAAAACTTTAAATATGTAACCATATATATTATGCTTCTGTGAAAAAATTTAGTAAATACAATAGGGAAATGCTAAAAAAATGGTTATGTAATTGGAAAATGAAACTGTAAAGGACAGCATTTGGTTCCATTTTGTTTTTGCATGGATTACATACACGATGGATATAGAAGTATCCTATATATGAATCCAGCCTGGGACACAGCATACAGGTTAGACCGAATACCTAGAAGTTACAAAGATGTCATTGCTTTGAACCTTAAGCCCTTTTCTTACCTATGCATTTTCTGCCTTTGAGCTGATACCCAGGTTCACATCCACAATGAAAACTTCCTATGGCATTGAAACAGCGGTGGTGACAGGGACTGGATTCTTGACATTCATTAATATCTGTTAAATAAAACAAAACTTTCATTATATGCTGTTAGGAAACTTGGGTTAATTTATTTCAGATGTCTAACATTTTAATGATCTTTTACCATTATCATGTTTAAGATCTTTCCTAAAATGAATCCAATGCAATTGTTCTCATATGATCTGCCAGATAACTGATTGAATTAACTGTTGGAGACCATATCTCTCTTCAAAGGTAGACATTTGCTAGTGACTTGGAACTATGTGGATGTAAGACTCCTCTACTTTAACTGTCCTACCAGATGGCTCCCATGTCTGTTCCTAGGAAATTTCAGCCCGCAATGTTGCTGACAGACTAGAATACTGAAGATAGGGAGAAAAAAAAAGCCAAGGTCTTCCGCAGTATCTTTTGCAATTGGCCTCTCTTCCCCATTTTTGCTGCTGTTAGCCTGATGCATATCTTGACCACATTGTGCCTGACAGCAGCAACTTTAGCATTTTTCCTCGTCCACAGTCATTGCCAAATTAATCTTCCCAACACCATGAGGGGGCATAGTATAAAAAAAAATTGCAGGCATGAATTCCCCAAATTTGTGTGCAATTGTCTATTTTATGTACCTTTTCTGAAACTCTCCATCCTTCTAGTTTCAGAGAAAGAGAGAAATTTTCTCCCATGTAAGAAAGCTCCCTCTATTTGAGTGTTTGAGCTCTGTAGCCCATCTCCTCCTTCCTCACGGAGATGAGGACCGGGGTCCATTGATTATTCTTTCCTTATGTGCATTTTTAAAGTCCTTCCTCCTTATGGTCATCTTTCCCATAACGCCATGGACATAAACAAATTTTTCCTACCCTAACATAATCCCTCTCTCAGGTCTGTACTCATCTCAAGTTCCTTCTACTTCTCTACTGTTCTATTCCTTCTGTTCAAACCTTCAAAGGAACAATCACCATACTTAGTCTCTTTATGTCCCCCTCTTACATTCCCAAGTTTAAGATTGCCTGTGTCTTATTTTGTACTTGTTTTCTACTGGAGCTCTTTTATTCTTTTTCTTTATTTTGAAAAAAAAATTAATAAGTTTTTATTTAAATTCCAGTTAGTTAGCAAACTGTGTAATATTAGTTTCAGGTGTATGAGCTCTTCTAATCTTTCAAAATCTGCATGTTAATAAAAATGCATAAATGTGATCATATACTTCAAAAATATTTTCTTAGTGTAGCTTTTTCTTCTTACTTTTTTCTTGGCTTCCTTTATCGCTTTTTACCTTCTTGCCCACCAAAGCCAATCTGCATTGACAATCTAATATAAATAATAACATATCTCTTCTATGTACACATCTATATCTCTATATAAATATATATATCCATTTGCTTTATCTTTAGTTATTGTTTTCTAGCCACATAATCTTTTCTACACAAGTTACGTATACTTTTCTACTTCTTGGTGTTCTCACTCAACAACTCAACATGGAAACAGTGAGCTGCATTCCATTCTTTATAATGGCTGCACAATGGTTCATGGTGTGGATATACTGTATTTCATTCACTTTTCTAATATTGACAGGCACTCAGTTTTGTATCCACTATTTTTGCCTCCATGAAAAAACCCTGATAGAAGCTTTACTGGGATTGTTAAAACCTGGAAGTACCAGGATATCCTTCAGTAGCTGAATGTATTAATAAACTATAGTACACTAATACAATGGAATATTATTCAACACTGAAAAGAAAAGAGCCATCAACCCATGAAAAGACACAGAGGGAACTTAAATGTGTATTATTAAGTGAAAAAAGACAATCTGAAAAGGCTACATGCTATATGACATTCTGGAAAAATTAAAACTATGGAAACAATAAAAAAGCTCAATGATTGCCAGAGGTTGGGGGAAGTGAGGGATGGATAGGCAAAGCACAGAGGATTTTTAGGGTAGGGAAGCTATTTTTATGATACCATAAAATATGTTATTATTTGTCAAAATCCATAGAGTGTACAACACCAAGAGTGCATCCTAATATAAATGATGAACTTTGGATGATAATGATGTGTCAATGTGGGTTCACCCTTGGTAAGAATTTTGCCACTCTGGTGCAGGATGCTGATAGTAGGAGATGCTATGCATGAGTGGGGGCAGAGAGTATATGAGAAATTTCTTTACCTTCCACTCTATTTTGCTGTGAACCTAAAACTTCTCTAAAAAATAAAGTCTATTAAAAATCCTGCAATAGGGCTGGGTGGCTCAGGTCCTGATTTCTGGGTCCTGGGATTGAGCCCCACATCAGGCTCCCAGCTCAGCAGGGAGTCTGTTTCTCCCTCTTCCTCTGCCTCTCCCCACCACTTGTGCTCTCTCTCAAATGAATAATAAAATCTTTTTTAAAAATCCTGCAATAAATATCTGGTCGTCTTATGCAATGGAGTTTTATGAAATAGAATCTATTAAGATTGTGCTATATAATCTCTTTTCTCAAATGTAATAGGCAAATGTTACTATTCAAAACCACTGTGCTATAAATATTTGAAATAGCCATAGAATATTACATCTGAAAACCTCATTAAGAAGCTCAATCTATAAAATGGAGTTTACACTAAATGATACAAAAGGCAGAGGGTTTTAATTCTTAGTATAATGAAGATAAAGCAAGGAACTCCATTTTTATACCTTGGCAACTCAGCCCATCAGAGGTTCTTCGAAAGCCAACTCCACAACGGACCACACAGCGATAGGATCCAATGGTATTGTCACAGTCCTGACCAGCATGGCAGGTGTGTCCGCCTAAAGCACACTCATCAATATCTGCAACAAAATGAGTCATTCAGCTAAGGTGGGTTGAAGAAAACCAACCCAAGAACCTGCTATGAAATGGGGATAACAAAAGCAAATGTAAAAGTAAAATGATACTTGAAAATACAGGAGAACAAGAATGCTGAATAATTTGGTTGAATCATGTCAGGTGGGTTAAGTCGATGACAAGCTCATAGGAGCATAGTGTGATATCTTTGTAGATTAACCCATCCATTAAACCACTGACAAATTATGTGGCTTTAAAAAAGTTACTTCTCCTATCTGACATCTCAGTTTTCTCATCTGTAAAGTGAGGATAATATCTGTCTCTCAGCATTCCTTTGAAAATTAAAGTAAATAATGTATACAAGGTGTTCAATTCATACTGGACATTCCAGAAATGTTATTCCTCTCCTCTCCTATACCCTTACTCTCTGTCTCTCTTTTGCATTTAGAAGGGCATCTTCTCAGACATAGAGGGGGAAACCCTTTCCTCTTTTCATCATTTTAAAATTTACTTATAAACCAGATTCTCACACAATTCTAATTTTGAAGCGTATCTACAGTCTGGTAAAAAAGTGTTTTTGGGGTGAGGGAATGGGCAAAATGGGTGAAGGGGGGTGGGAGGTGCAGGCTTTCAGTGATGGAATGAATAAGTCATGGGAGTAAAAGGTACAGAATGAGGGACACAATCAGTGATATTGTAATAGCAGTGTACTGGGATGGATGGTAGCTATATTTGTGGTGAACACAGCACAGTGTATAAACTTGTCAAATCACTAAGTTGTACACCTGAAAATAATGTAACATCGCGTGTCAACTATACTCAAAAACAAAGCGTTTTTTTTTAATGTTCCCAAAGTGCTACCAGGATTGTGCAATTTGCTTAAATTCTTTATGACTTCTTAGTTTTGTCACTGTAAAAGGAACATGATACGAGTCCTGCCTGTCTCTCCTCATGGTGTTGTGGGGATGAAGTGAGTCGCTACAGGCTTCCCTGCCTGGGCAGTGCTGCACATGCAGGCAGTGTGAGAGCAGTATTCCCTGCTCCTTTCTCAACCGTCTGATCTCTTTTATTGCTAACATGGGGCAGAAGGAGTAGGAAAGAAGAGCATTGTTCTACCACACTTTTCCTAGGCCAGAGCTTTCCATGACCATTGCTTGACTGTGTCTATTAGATTTAGCTTTGTGAATACCTTGACAAGTCCTTCCATCCGCAGCTATGGTGAGGCCTTTTGAGCAGGAGCAATAATAGGTTCCCACGGTATTGTGGCAGATCTGGGAGCAAGGACTCCCCGCTGCACATTCATCTTCATCTGAAACAAGAACCAAAAAGGCCCAGTTAGTATGTAAACCCCCTGCTTTCTAGGAGTTATTAAAGTCCATGAAAATAGTTGTTTGTAAAAAAGTTGCTTACGGATGACAATGCTTTGAATCAAATGTAATAGAAAATGCTCTAAGAGCCACAAAATAGAAACACTATATAAAAATTAACTTTGGGTTCCCAGATTATCTTTGGTAGTGACTAGATGTTTAGATTATTTCTAAAAGAACAAGAAGACAGCTAAGACACAATGACCATTTCCTGTGATCTAAATGTTTTATACCCATCTTAATTCTTCCTCAGAACATTCCGAGGAGACAGATATTTTCATTACTATCCTCATTTTGGAAGATAACATTAAGGAACAAAGAGATTAAGTAAATTGCCCAAGATCACACAGGTCATTATTGGCAGAGCTCAAATTTGAACTTGGACAGTATAGTTTCTAAAGACCACTTTTCTACCAATATATACTACATTATATTGCCTACCAGTGAAAGAAAGGCACTGTGTATGCAAACTTGAGCTACTCGAGCCATTTACTCAGCTGTTACTTATCTGTGACTCTCTTGTACCGGTACTTGGATGGGATGAGGCTGGCTTAGTCAGTAGTCCTTGACACATCATCCTGCCCTATCCTCTAAGCAATTCTAGGGTTAGGTGACTTAGAGTTGGATTATTATTATGTATCACATCTATGGCAATTAAACGACCAGAAACATCCAGTGTTTTGTCCCTGTGCTCACTCCACCTCTGTACTTGATCATGACCCCTGACACACTTAACTGTGATCAAATTGAAAGAGTACAGGCTTTGCAGCTACCTTAAATTCAAATCTAACTCTGACACTTGATCGATGAGTGATCTTAGGCACCCCACTTCTTCACATCTCAACTTCCTCACCTCTAAAATGGGACATTTATAAGCCTGTTGTGATAATTAAATATCTAGCAAAATGGCAATAGATGTCCATTAAATGGGTTCCATTAACATTTTTTATAAAAATAAAAATGCATTATTCCCGTTCTTACCAGCACAAAAGGGTCCAACTGAGTCTAAGGCAAATCCTGAGGGGCACTGATTACTGCGATCTCCTACCACAGAGAGAAAAGCCAAATTAACTGGCTTGTTAGAATGTTAGCACCTTGTTTCTTTCCAGGACAATCTTCCGTGGGAAGCTATGCCAAAGATGGAACACATCACGCAACAAATGCAATAGGTGAAAACAAGCAGGAATGGAAAACTTTTCCTGTTCCCCAACCACGAGCTAAATGAATCATAATCCAGAGATTGTTGGCAAGCAGCTATTGGAAACAGATTTTCTGTTTGTTTACATTAATAAAAAAATGAAATAAAACCATTCTGTGATAATGAAAAAGGATCCAAGATCAATGTGTATGCCAGGCATAACCACAGGCAAAGTCCTATTCCTCTAGACATTACTTACTCTGCCTGTTCTAGAATTAGAAGCACTATTTTCAAGCCACTTTGAATAATTTATGCCAGTGAAAACCAGAAGTTCTAATGAAGAAACCCTCTCCTTTTGTGGATCTCCTCCATCTGCAATGTGAAGCATCTGGGTCAAAATCCCCTATGTGTGACCACATGTTTTCCATTCCTATATAGTCCAAGCAAGGGGATAGAACAGGTTTAACTTAGATGTCAGAAACAAACATATTAACATATGAACATTTTTTGTGTGATTAAAATATACAATGAATTTTCCAGGAATGCAATTGTCATATAAATTGATGGTTGATTGTACATTGTTTTATTCAATACGTTACCAAGAATTACTATGTTAAAAAAAAATCACACTGGAGATCTGTATGTAGGCTCAGCCATTATGAACACTTCTCTCTCATCTTCCATTATAGTAATGTCTAAAGATTTTCATATTGAAATACATAATATTTTGTTATAAACTGTATTCCCTTTATTTATCCTTTATGTTACAAAGTATGCTATTTTGAATTATACTAGTTATGATTTTCCTTTAGACATGGGGGGAATACAAAATATTTGTATTATTACAATGTATAATAATTATAGAAACTTTGAAAAGTATAAAATTCCCTGTAACTTTGTCACTTGGAACAAACCACCACCAACAATTTGATGTTTTTCCTTCCTGTAAGTATACATTTCAAAAAATTAAGTTAGGATCTCTCACTCTAGAGATTAATAACTGTCAAAGTTAATTGATCATAAAATAGAGCTTATTAAAAGTATAAATCCCTGGGTGTTATCCCAGTCAGGGAATCTGTGTTTTTAACCAGTATAATGGTTTCCTTATAATCACAATGGTGTGGGCAACCCAGATTTGGATCATACTGTGTACCGCTTTTCAATTATTATTATGCCATGCATATTCTCCTTTGTCACCTGTTTAGTTTTATTGTCAATCCTAGAACAGTGTCTGGTACACAGTAAGCACTCAGCAAGTATTCTGAGCTATATTTAATTCCTTTAAAATTATTTTAATGGGGGCGCCTGGGTGGCATAGCGGTTGGGCGTTTGCCTTCGGCTCAGGGCGTGATCCTGGCGTTATGGGATCGAGCCCCACATCAGGCTCCTCCGCTGTGAGCCTGCTTCCTTCCTCTCCCACTCCCCCTGCTTGTGTTCCCTCTCTCGCTGGCTGCCTCTGTCTCTGTCAAATAAAAAAAAAAAAAATCTTTAAAAAAAAATTATTTTAATGACTGTTTAAGAGTTTATCATACAGTTGTGCTACCATTTACATATTTACCTCTTGCTTCCAGGATACTTATTATTGGCCATTTCCATGATTTTCTTAGGGGAGACTCCCAGAATGAGAGAACCACAAAGACGTGAATGTTTGAAAGGCTCCTGATTGATACTGCTTTTCAGAAACGTTACATGAATTAACAACCCCTAATGGCAGTGAACAAGGGTGTTCATTTCCCCATTCTCCTCCAATCCCGAGTGGTTATCATATTTTAAAATCTCTGAAAATGATAATTGGAAAATGGTACTCCATTGTTTTAGTTTATATTTCTTCATATTGGTGAGGTTAGACAGTTTTTCACATTTATTTTGTCATTACTATTTCCTCCTTTGTGAATCTCCTGTTCATAGCGTTTATGTATTTTTTTATTGGGGTGTTGTATCTTTTTCTTACTGATTTTTTTTGACAGTGCTTTTTATTTTTATTTTTATTTTTTTAAGCAAGATCTACATCCATGCGGGCCTTGAACTCATGACCCCAAGATCAAGAGTCATATGCTCTACCAACTGAGCCAGCCAGGCGCCCCTTCTTACTGATTTTTAAAAGCCTTGTACATATTAAGGGTAATCATAGTTGTCTATAATATTTACATCAAATATTCAATCTTGGTATACATTTTACCTTCTCAATTTTGTCTTTGTCTCCCATGAAGAATTTTTAAAAACCTTATTTGTAGTTAAATTTCCTTTATTGTTTCTAATGTCTTCTGATTAATTTGTCAAATATATATTTTATAATTATATTTTAAAAACAAATCCATTCTATTTTAAATATATAAAATTAAAAAAAAGTATATTGATTTATGTTTGTGAGTTGACTTGACCAGCAGTCTTCAAATGCCAGTGTGCAGATCAGACACATTAGAATCGTTTAGGGGCTGTGTTAAAAATACGGACTTTCAGGCCCTTCCTTAGACTAAATAAGCCAAGCCTTTGTGCCTAGAAATATGAACTTTCATGAAGCTCTTTAGCTGATTCTAACTGCATTGTAACCATGGCTCTAGTCTAGACCCAATATAGAGGAGAAAGAACACGCTGGTTAAGCAACCAAGAATGCAAGCTTGCCCCCTGGTGGTCACTTAAAAAGAAATTGTAGGTACCAGATTCGTGTAATTCACAGGAACCTCAACAAACAAATGTGCACAGATATCAGATGTAATTCATAAAATCATAGTATCTAAGAATAGTAAGGGGCTATAAATGTCCTATAGTGTATTTTTTTCTATTGTGGGATCCAGATTCCCCAACTACACCGTTACAGATTTCAAGCAGTTCAGGCTTAGAGAATTTACATGATTGAGTAAAAAGTGTACATGATTTTTAAAAATAATTTTAATTCTTCTTGTCCCAGATGGTGCAAATTCATTTTTAACCAAAATCTTATGCAATGTTGTCTTCTTTTAATTATATGGAGTACTGGAAAAAGTAGAAACAGAGGTTAGACTTGAAAAGTGGGCATTATTGAGGAAGAGAAACGTTAACTCTTTATTCCATGGCTCCTTTCCTTTGTCCTAGTGACCTGAACATGCACGACAACAGTAAAATGAGGTGGTGGCCATATGGGAGTGGAGGTGGTGTGGGGCCAGGGGCTCCACTGGCTCTGAGGCTTCATGAATCTGTGATCATCTCAAAAAATGTGAACACGTTCTCCTAGATTACTGTGATCTCAAGTTCGATGACACAGTTCTGAAAGGTGTTGATGAAGAAAACAGTCACGTGCACAAGTGATGAAAACAAGAGTAAATTGAGAAAATGAGTGTTTAGTGTATCTGCTGAGCATGATAAAACAAAATGATGATATTTAAAATCTACCTGGATCTATTTTAGGAAAGCCAGCTCATAGCAAAGGCTAATATGGATTATGTTAACTGTACTCATAGGAGCCTAGAGTTTAGAGTTAAAGTCATTCAAATATTTAGTGTCTATAACATAACCACATGTACGTCTCTCCTAGTGCCAAAACTTCATGGAACACAGGATGCTGATTATTTGGGTGTCTCTTATGACCAGAAAGGGATCTGGGTGTATAGACACATCAAAGAACTACACAGCATAGGAAGACCACTGAGATCAAGGGTTGTAGAACTATGCTCAGAAAATGAAAAGCAGTTGAAAAATTATAATGTCTAGGAGTAAGAAATGACAGTTGGAATCCTGATTATTGCCGCACAATTTTTAAAAGCTGCTTTTAAAATATAGAAACTTTCTTTCTTTTCTTTTCTCTTTCTTTCTTTCTTTCTTTTTCTTTTCTTTTTTTTTTTTTTTTACTAATTTATTTTTACTAATTTATTTCAGGAGTTAAAAAAAAAAATCCTTGACAAATATGAGTCAGAACAAGAACAATGGGCTCGAGTACCCAAAGAAAACATCATTCTGACAAAGATATATATATTTTTAAACCTTTCTGCGTATCTAGAATAACTCCACCATGTTATATAGAGAAGTATATTAGTAATCTAAATGTACGAGAACTCCCGTGGGACTGGCTTTATCACAGGGCTTTACCTCCCACAAAACAGAGACAACATACATGAAAACCTGATATCATTAGGTTCAGTCTGTGCCCTAATATCCTTATTCTGAATGGCACTGATGCAATTCTTTCACACCCCCCTTTTTTAGGTATTACATACTTTTCCCCCTAAGTTTTATTTTTTAAGTAATCTCTACATCCAGTGTGGGGCTTGAACTCACATCCCCAAGATCAAGAGCCACATGCTGTACCTATGAGCCAGCCAGGCACCCCTCTTTACCCTTTGAGAAGGGACCGGATGGAAAAATGATCTGGACTTTCCTTTACCCAACGTACCTTTGGAAATTGAAGCATGGATTTTAAAACCCAGTGTCTCTTCTAACTGGTTGTAGTCAGATTCCACGGAGGAAGCATGAAGTGTTTCGACCAAGAAAGGCATTCTTCCCTGTGCCTCATCATAGAAAACAGTGTGGTTCCATGTGTATGGAATGCTGACGCCATCAATGGTGAACAGCCGGGTTGAGTAGGCATACAGCTGCCCAGGACCTGTCTGAATGTAGTCCTCTGTGTAATCCTAAGGAAGACAGATAGATCTGAGGATCAGTATGGACCATCCTATTATTTTTCCTGAGGGTATGGTGAGATCCAGAATGAGAAAAATAAGGGGCTAAGGGGCTAAACATATATACAGTTGATTCTTGATCAACATAATTTGAGCTGTGTGGGTCAATGTATATGCTATTTTTTTTTTATAAATACAGTACAGTACTATAAGTGTATTTTTTCTTCCTTATGATTTTCTTACATTTTCTTTTCCTTAGCTTACTATATTGTAAGAACACAGGATATAATACATATGACATACAAAATATGTGTTGACTGTTTATGTTATTGGAAAGGCTTCTATTAGTATTTAAGTTTTTGGAGTCAAAAGTCATATGTGATTTTTGAATGCCCAGGGGAGTTGGGCCCCAACTCCCACATTGTTCAAGGGTCAATTGTAGCTCAATTAAAAATTGCACTTGTACAGTAGTGCTCAGGGAGTAACTTAAAATGTGAAGCTTTTAATTGTAACTACATTGATTTGATAATTTCACTGCCATAAATCATAGTTTAATAAGGGACTCAAAGCTGTAGGTCAAGAGTAAAGAAAGGATGTGAATCATTCTTTAGTTTCTGAAAAACTTTTATGGGTGATATACAAAACCTTTTATATAACAGTATTCTTTTTATCTGCAGAATATTTAACAAATGTCTTAAATCAACATAGCAGTGATTTTGGTCCTGATAAACAGGACCAGTAATAAACCAGTAAGGATTACTGGTAATAAAACCAGTAAGAGTGTGTAAAGACTTATTCCTAAAGATTTTTATACAAAGACAAACTAGGCATTTCTAAACTTAGTGGTTTATTTATTCCCCTGAGCAAACAAGGGAAACTCTGTAAGGTCTCTGTGATCTTTCTATGAATCTTTGATTCCTACTCTTACCATTACTACAAAAAACAGTGACAGCAAGTTATTCTGACGTTTTACCTTTACAGTGACTTCAGCAGGTGACTGAAGCTGCAGGACATAGCCACTCACAACGATATCTAGGAGCAAAGCACCATCAGAATCCAAGCCACGGGCAATATGAGTCATCCGCAAGATTTCTCCTGGGAATTAAAATTCATTTGTTTTAACAGCAAAAAATACATGGTTGTGTAAGCACCAAGCAGATTTACCTTAAATATCAGTTTAGCTATGCTATTTTCCTTCAAACATCAGTAGCATAGACCATAAAGAATTAAATTTGCACTTTGTCCCTGAATTAAAGAGGTAGACTTATTGAATGTTAAGTTCTAAACCTTCTTTTTCTGTGGCAAAAATGTGGCATGTGGTTATGTGAAGGATTCTACACTTTATTTATTTTATTATTATTTTATTTGTTAAGTGGGCTCCATGCCCAATGTGGAGCTTGAACTCATGACCCTGAGATCAAGAGTCACATGCTCTACTGACTGAGCCAACCAGGTGACCCAGATTCCCCACTTCCACAAGTCTGGCCATAGGCCTTTGTTGTTTCTGATGCTTCAAGAAGCAGCAAAGGGGCATCAGTTAGTAAGCAGATGACCATGAAAAGACCCATTTGTCTTCTGGGCTGATTAAAGCCCCTTCCTCAGCCTTTCTTCCTTAGAAAGCACTACTATTGAGGCTGTTCACCTTTGAAGAAGCTTGTAATGGAGGTCAATAAAAATATGTATGCACTTGGAAAGGGCCATGAATAGTTCATACATATTCATTAAGACTAAGATTAAAGCAAAAAGCCACAGATTTGCTTATTTTTACTTCTACCTTTTTGATAAAAGATCCCTATAAGGTATCCTAATTGAACTTCAGGTTCATAGGCAAAAGTCTTTACTTAATAGCAATGACTCATTTTCCTGCTCTGTTTTGGTCTTTAAAACTGTCTCTGAGGATTTAAAGAGAAATGATACAGAAAAGATGAGAAAAAACTTTTGGGCTATAAAAAAATCACTATACTGTTTGAAAACACATGGCTTCTTATAGATCCATGTCAGTAAAAGTTCATAGGGAAACATGAAATTGTTTTTATATCATTTATAATAAGACTACATCAAAAACTTCAAAATCATTCTCTGGAGGAATATTTTTCTTAACCAGCAACTTTTAAGGCAATCGTATTTTTTATAGTAATAAAATGTTAAGTTCAGCTGGCACTAACCAGTCGCAAATTCCACCTGGGTTTCTCTCTTGAAGACTGCATTGGTGAGGGTAAAGCCATTGACTGCTTCTCCTATTTCCTTTGCTGTTGTCCAATAAATGGGATTTAGAATAGAAACTATTTTTCTCATTGCTGGACCTAAAGAAGAAAGGATAAATAAGGTGACAAAGAAAGGTATTTATAGTCCATTATTATTATTATTATTATTTTTTAAGATTTTATTTATTTATTTGACAGAGATAGAGACAGCCAGCGAGAGAGGGAACACAAGCAGGGGGAGTGGGAGAGGAAGAAGCAGGCTCATAGCAGAAGAGCCTGATGTGGGGCTCGATCCCACAATGCCGGGATCACGCCCTGAGCCGAAGGCAGACGCTCAACCGCTGTGCCACCCAGGCGCCCCTATAGTCCATTATTATTATCTTCAGAGCCTATTACCTACAAGGATGAATCCTAAATAATCTTGAATAACAGCAAAACAAGTATCAGTACCTCACCTGTCTTTAAGAATTTACTATTGGGGTAGAACTAAGGACTATCATAGAGATCATTTAGTAGTAGCATTGTCTAGAAATTTTAAGCAGAAATAAGTGAAGAATAACATGTGAATTTCTAAAAAAGAGGCTATCAGCAACTTTTATAAGGAAAGAGACTTACCAAGACTGCGAGGTACGTTGGTAATTTTGGCATGTATTATTCTAGCATCAGAGGTAGGACTATCTGTTACTGTAGCGTTAAGGAAAGCAATTCCAAATTCAACATCATTAATATTTCCAATAACACTTCCTCTGGCTCGCTGGGGCCCACCTATTGGGGGAAGAAAAAACATTCTTGGATAAGGAATTTCATCAATGTTACAGAGGAGAAAAGAAGGCCAGTATTCAAAGATGCTACAAATCTTCTTTCAAACATTTAAAATATCATATGACATCTGATTTTAAGAGTGAAATAAATAAGCTTTCAAAACAGTCTACTTTCATGTAACACTCATCATCCCACGTAAATCTAGGGTCCTTCCAATCTATGTATATCATGGCATTATTTCACAATCCAAAGAATACACTCAGCACCTAATCCCAAAGCCAAAATAAAGAAGGTGTTTGTTGATGGTGATGAAATGATGATAATAATGAGAGTTTATTGAGCATGTCATGCACTATACTAAGCACTTAATATGAGCTAACTCTTTTAATCCAGTCAAAAATCCTATAAAGTCATTTTAAATGGCCACAGTTTGCAGACTAGGAAAAGTTCGGAGACATAAGTGGTGGAATGAAGATCTGAACGCAGATGTGCTTGGTATCAAAACCCATATTCCCCTATCTTACTGCCTCCTTTGTGAGAAGCAGAGGGAAAGGACGGATCACCTCAAAACAGCTCCTGAGCCTCATTACAGGTTACTGTCAACATAGGTGTGGAGTATCTAATAGGTATTGTTCAGTCTTGGGTTTCAGATGGAAGGTTTACCAAGTTTTCCTTAATACCTATATACACTGGAAAATAGCTTGAGAAAAGTTTGAGAAGAGTGTTTTACTTTTAACAGTGCTGCAAAATTCATACAGAGACAATTAGGTTGAAAAAAACTACACATTTTTTAAAAAGCATCTGTACAGTAATTTTATGCCTTCTTTCCATTGTTCAACAAAATTATTAGTTACTGACACAGAATAGATGGTTAATGAATGCTTTTTAAGTGAACTGCATGCTTTAGCAAGAGAAGGAAACCAACTGGGAAGAAGATGATAGTGAAATTCATAAATATTCATTACTTGATGACTTTTAATTGTATATATTTTAAAAAATCACTAGGTATTTTAGGTATTGTTATAGATTATATACCAGGGAGAAATACAAGTGTATTCAATCTCAGAAAAATCAGTAAGTATAGTATTTCACCACTTTAATTTACATTACTTTGAGTATTTGTGAGAGAATACATTTTTTTACACTGATTCAGCCTTCGTGTTCTGGATTACATTCATTTGTTCATTTATACATAGGATACAATATACAAGGATACAATAATAAAGAAAAAAACAGGCATGGGGCCTGCCTTCATAGAGCTTATATCTGAAAGAGGGAGATAGACATTAATTAGAATTCCACAAATAAATGTAAAATTGAAATGTACTATGTTTGAAATATCTACCCTCTAGGGAAGTCTGAGAAGAAAGTAAAAATAGAGTGGAGATCTGAAGAAAGTTAGGTCTTAACTAAGCCAGAAACGGCAGGACAAGGGCTTTCTGGGTAGAGGAAATAGCATGTGTCACCCTTTTGAGACGTGGTGGCTTGCCATATCTGAGAAACCAAAAGGAGTAAAAGGTGGAGAGTGGAGAGTGGTGAGAACCGTACTGCAGGATGATGCAGGAAAGTAGACAGTAGGGTCAGTCAGGACCTGGGAGGCCATTTTGGTTCTTACCTTTAGTCCTAAGCAGGAGAGAGGGGTAGAAGGATAACTAATTCATTTAGTTCTCTGGGTCATTTGACCATTTTTTAAAAATAATTTTTATTTTGTTATATTAGTCACCATACAGTACATCCCCAGTTTTTGATGCAATGTTCCATGATTCATTATTTGCGTATAACACCCAGNATGTAAAGTTTGATGCTTCATTAGTTGCGTATAACACCCAGTGCACCATGCAATATGTGTCCTCCTTAATACCCATCACTGGCCTATCCCAATCCCCCACCCCCCTCCCCTCTGAAGCCCTCGGTTTCTTTCCCAGAGTACACAGTCTCTCATGGTTCATTCCCCCTTCTGTTTACCCCCCCTTCATTCTACACTTCCTTCTCCTACCGATCTTCCTATTTCTTATGTTCCATAAATAAGTGAAACCATATGATAATTGTCTTTCTCTGCTTGACTTATTTCACTTAGCATTAATCTCCTCCAGTCCCATCCATGTTGCTGCAAATGTTGGGTAATCATTCTTTCTGATGGCTGAGTGATATTCCATTGTATATATGGACTACATGTTCTTAATCCAGTCATCTGTTGAAGGGCATCTCGGCTCCTTCCATGATTTAGCTATTATGGATAATGTGNACAATGCAGCTATGAACATTGGGGTGCATATGGCCCTTCTCTTTACTACGTCTGTATCTTTGGGGTAAACACCCAGTAGTGCAATGGCTGGGTCATAGGGTAGTTCAATTTTTAACTTTTTAAGGGACCTCCACACTGTTTTCCAGAGTGGCTGTACCAACTTGCATTCCCACCAACAGTGTAAGAGGGATCCCCTTTCTCCATATCCTCTCCAACATTTGTTGTTTCCTGCCTTGTCGATTTTTGCCATTCTAACTGGTGNCTTGCCTTGTCTATCTTTGCCATTCTAACTGGCGTAAGGTGGTATCTCAGTGTGGTTTTGATTTGAATTTCCCTGATGGCTAATGATTTTGAACATTTTTTCATGTGTCTGTTAGCCATTTGTATGTCTTCATTGGAAAAGTGTCTGTTCATATCTTCCACCCATTTTTTGATTTGATTATTTGTTTCCCATGTATTGAGTTTGAGAAGTTCTTTGTAGGTCTTGGATACTAATCTTTTATCTGTAGTGTCATTTGCAAATATCTTCTCCCATTCTGTGGGCTGCCTCTTAGTTTTTTTGACGGTTTCCTTAGCTGTGCAGAAGCTTTTTATCTTGATGAAGTCCCACAAGTTCATTTTTTCTTTTGTTACTCTTGCCTTTGGAGATGTGTCATGAAAAAAGTTGCTGTGGCCAATGTCAAAGAGCCTATGTTCTCCTCTAGGANGGAAATACGATTTTTTTTTTAGATTTATTTATTTATTTATTTATTTGACAGACATAGAGACAGTCAGCGAGAGAGGGAACACAAGCAGGGGGAGTGGGAGAGGAAGAAGCAGGCTCATAGTGGAGGAACCTGATGTGGGGCTCGATCCCATAACGCCGGGATCACGCCCTGAGCCGAAGGCAGATGCTTAACCGCTGTGCCACCCAGGCACCCCTCATCTAGGATTTTGATGGATTCCTGTCTCACATCGAGGTCTTTCATCCATTTGGAGTTTATCTTTGTGTATGGTGTGAGAGAGTGGTCAAGTTCCATTCTTTTGCATAGAGCTGTCCAATTTTCCCAGGACCATTTATTGAAGAAACTGTCTTTTTTCCACCGGATGTTTTTTCCTGCTTTGTCAGAGATTAGTTGCCCAAAGAGCTGAGGGTCCATTTCTGGGTTCTCTATTCTGTTCCATTGGTCTATGTGTCTGTTTTTGTGCCAGTACCATGCTGTCTTTGTGATCACAGCTTTGTGGTATAGCTTGAAATCCGGCAACATGATGCCCCCAGCTTTATTTTTCCTTTTCAACAATTCCTTGTTGGTTCGGGGCCTTTTCTGGTCCCATACAAATTTAAGGGCTGTTTGTTCCAGTTCTTTGAAAAATGTCATTGGAATTTTGATTGGGATGGCACTGAAAGTGTAGATTGCTCTGGGTAGCACAGACATTTTAACTATGTTTATTCTTCCGATCCATGAGCATGGAATATTTTTCCATCTTTTTATGTCTTCTTCAATGTCTTTCAAGAGTGGTTTATAGTTTCTAGAATATAGATCCTTTACGTCTCTGGTTAAGTTAATTCCGAGATAACGTACGATTTTTGGTGCTATTGTAAATGGAATGGATTCCCTAATTTCTCTTTCTTCAGTCTCATTGCTCGTGTATAGAAATGCAACTGATTTCTGAGCATTGATTTTGTATCCCGCCACATTACTGAATTGCTCTATAAGTTCTAGTAGTTTGGGAGTAGAGTCTTTTGGGTTTTCTATATAGAGTATTATGTCATTTGTGAAGAGAGACAATTTGACGACTTCTTTGCCAATTTGGATACATTTTATCCCTTTTTATTTTCTGATTGCTGTTGCAAGGACTTCTAGCACTATGTTGAATAATAATGGCGAGAGTAGGCATCCTTGTCGTGTTCCTGATCTTAAGGGAAAGGCTTTCAGCTTTTCCCCATTGAGAATGATATTCACTGTAGGCTTTTCATATATGGTTTTTATGAAATTGAGGAATGTACCGTCTATCCCTACACTCTGAAGGGTTTTATTCAGGAAAGGATGCTGTCTTTTGTCAAATGTTTTTTCTGCATCAATTGAGAGGATCATATGGTTCCTGACTCTTTTCTTGTTGATATGATCTATCACACTGATTGATTTGCAAATGTTGAACCACCTTTGCATTCCAGGGATGAATCCCACTTGGTCTTGATGGATAATCCCTTAATGTACTGTTGGATCCTATTAGCTAGGATCTTGTTGAGAATTTTGGCGTCCATATTCATCAGGGAAATCGGTCTATAATTTTCCTTTTTGATGGGGTCTTTGCCTGGTTTGGGGATCAAGGTAATATTGGCCTCATAGAATGAGTTTGGTAGTTTTCCTTCTGTTTCTATTTTTTGAAACAGCTTCAGAAGAATAGATATTATTTCTTCTTTGAATGTTTGGTAGAATTCCCCAGGGA
>NC_048225.1:83832616-83832777 GCF_002007445.2 Ailuropoda melanoleuca
CTATTTCATTGTTGTTGGTTGTGACCTCTCCCCTTTCATTCATAATTTTATTAATTTGGGTCCTTTCTCTATTCTTTTTTTATTTTTTTATTTTTTTATTTTTTTTTTTAAATTTTATTTTATTATATTGTGTTAATCACCATACAGTACATCCCCAGATT
>NC_048225.1:83832877-83833048 GCF_002007445.2 Ailuropoda melanoleuca
TCCAGCTCAACTCAGGGGACCGGCTGAAAAAGGTGTCCCCTACTCCTCCGCCATCTTAACCTCCTCCCTTTCTCTATTCTTTTGAATAAGTCTGGCCAGTGGCTTATCGATCATATTTATTCTTTCAAAGAACCAGCTTCTAGTTCTGTTGATCTGCTCTACTGTGCTCCT